>NW_023339796.1:6923105-6936010 GCF_004916995.1 Morone saxatilis | reverse complement strand
GGGGGGGGGGGGTCGCCTCAATTTCTCCCAGTTAAACGTTTCTTTCTATCATATATACAACTACGGTACAAATTAGAAAAGGTATAATTATTCATGGAAACCTTTTGATTTTAATCAAATAGTAGTTCTGTACAAAGTGTGTGCAAGGCGCAAGTCTCTGGGGTAAGGTACAAGCGTGGTACCACCACAGCAAAATAATTAGCAGTCAGCTGGCAGAGTGACATTTTGAGTGCTAGCACTGTAAAAGCACATAATGATATGAGGCAAAATAACAGCACAGCTCACAAATGTGGGAAAAGGACACATTAAACGTACCTTTGACACTGAACACAGGGCCTGCCCTCAGATAGATGGACAGGAGGGTTAGTGTTGGTGACAGAGGGGAGGTGGTGGAAGCGAGAGGCTGACCGGGATGTCTGCACTGTCAGCATTTTATGTTGTGCTGAAATTGACTTGACATTCAATTTGTCAACGCTGTCTGATTTAAGCTCTATAAAACACAACTTTGGCCTGCCTAAACTTAAACCTGCTTCAGCCGGCGGTGCGTGACTGTTACTCCACAAAATTTACTGGTTAGTGGACAACAAGGAGATAGACAGATGAGAGAGAGAACGCGAGGGAGAAAAATAATGGACTTACTGGATTGGGCAGTGCGGGCCTCGATGGGCTGGGTGTAGACGCCTAAACCCATCTCAGAACGGGCTGCCAGGGAGAAACGGTACAACGTGTCAGGCTTTAGACCCTCCACACCATAGGAGCCCGCTGGGTTGAAGGTAACATGTATCTGAAGGGTTAGACAGAAAGAAGCCACTGAATTAAAATCAAAGATAGTGTTTTTATGTGTTGAGCTATAGGTGTAGTATTTGTTGTATTGTTTTGACATGGAGGAATTCATCTTCAACTGAAATCATAAAGCCTACAAGGCTGTCTCCCCTTCCTGGATGCATACAAAGTAGAGAATACATCCAAAATCGAGAGCCATTTGTTACAAAAACAAATTGTCCTCTAGTTTACAACTGGTGCAGTGGTCCAGCAGAGTTGAACCAAGTCTCTCAGTGTTGAACCAACACTGAGAGACAGAACAACGATGTTGTCTGTTACTACAGTAAATCTTTCTCATCAGCTGGGGAGTAGACTGCATTACTACAATAACATTGCTTCAGCCGCAAATTCCCATTCAGAGAAATTGCATCATAAAAAGCAAGATTCATTCGTCTGCAATCTCACAGCAGAATATGAGAAAAGTGTTAATGAATGGCTGGAAGGCTAGATGGGTGGATAGATAGATAGCATGACAGAAAGATAGATAGAAAACCAGGATACCAGATAAAATAGTTATAACTTGATGATGTTATTCTAACCTTGTTGTCTGAGCCAGCCTCCCAGTACTGCAACTCATACTTAGTGATGGGGTCCTGTACGGGCCACAGCCATGTCAGCATGATGCGGCTGTCCAACTCAGCTTCAGCCTCAAAGCTGGACGGCTGGGCAGGGACTGGGTACAGAGGGGCAAGAGAGCAGAAGTTTAAGAATAAAAGGAGCATATTTCTAAAGCCAAATGTTCTTCATAGTTTCAGCACCAATAACCAATTCCCCAAACGGACTGTATGGGAAGGAATTTGCATGGCAAAGTCAAACTAATGCACAAATATGAGCCCTTTCACACATGTTGTAGACAATACACACATTTTGCCAAATAAAATACAGGATCTTTCTATAACTATGCACATGCCGGACCTAAGATGTTTAACACTATATGTAAACATATGAACACACTGGCACAGGCAAACTCTGAAACTTCACATGTGCACATGAACATAAACACATAATTAACACACAGAGCCACACACGGTGGTTGGCTGCTCACCTCCCTGCTGGGTTTTGACTTGCAGGATGTCAGAAGGTGGCCCGTCACCGACAGAGGTGAAGCCCAGCACCCTGAGGCTGTAGGTGATATCAGGAGTCAGGCCTGAGATGGTAGTCAGACTGCTGTCATCAGTGTTGTGTTTCTGCCAGGCGCTGAGCGGAGCCGTCAGGTCCGAGCTGTAGTAGACCCGGTAGCCCCTGATTTGCCCGTTGGGTTCCTCGGGCGGTTCCCACTGGACCAGCATTGTGCTGGCACTCAGCATGCGAGCTTGGACGTGCAGAGGTGGCGAGGAGGGTGCCTGTTCACCGGTGCGCGTCTCCACAGGGTCGCTGGGTGGCCCGCGGCCAATGTTGTTGACAGCCATGACACGAAACTCATATTCAGAGTAGGGGCTAAGTCCACCAATGCTGTAACGTGTGGTTGCCACACCTTCTACTTCCTGGAAGCCATTGTCTGAGGACTTGGCTTTGTACTGGATCATGTAGTACGAAACAGGTTCTGGGTTTCCAGACGCCCAGGTGAGAGTCACACTGGTGGCTGTGGTCTCAGTCACAATAAGAGAGGTGGGGGGCTTTGGCAAGGCTATGGAGGGAGAAGCAACATATTAGCTTTGATATTAAGACTGAACCTTTAGGTTGTGTAGGTAATTGGATTTAAAAAAATTCTATGTCTGACACATTCACTATAACGATTCTTAAAATGTACGCACAATACAGCTAAAATCAGCTCTTGTGGAGAAAAGACAGGACTGGTCATGTTTCCATTCTGTAACTCATAGCACTGAAATGATTGTTTCATAAGCTAATCCTTATAGTGCTGTCAGCAGCCAATATCCCCAAATGAATAGAAGAGCTAGACTGAAATCCCAATTTTGAGTTTTCTAACAGCCTGGTCATTACTGACAATACAAGAAAATTGCAAGAACGGTTCCCGTTGTGAGCGTATGACAAATACAAACAAAACAGAGGGTCTTCATTATGGCTTCTTTGAATAAGGGGTCTGTAGTGCCGTGGTGCTTCTAAATGACTGTGACATTCTGTGTATCGATCAGCTGAGTGGAAAGTGGGATCAATACAATCCGACGACAACTGATAAGAGAGACTGCAATGGGTAGACAACACACTCGCATAGTCACATACACACAAACGCTTTGATGCAGAAAAAAGGACTCAACAAACATGCAGAAAGAAACACATACGAGTCCCGACATCGATGTTCATTGACAAAGAGACTGCAAACAGTGAAAGCTTCCATTTTTTACACTCAGTTAACAACAAAAAACACAGCACAGGGGCAGCAAGCCATCAGTTGATTACGTAGAAAAGGCCATTTAAAATATCTGAAATTTGTGGGTGACTCAAATCAACAGCATCATTATAGCAACATCCTTATTCATAGATAGAACAGCAAGCTTCTCACCTTTGACAGTGACCTGAGCAGTAGCTTCTATCATGCCCAGAGAGGAGATGGCTACGCAGGTGTAGTTCGCTGACTCACGGATGTTAGTGACCTCCAGCACGTTGCGTCCCATTGGCATTTCTTCTTCCTTGGTCAGATCCACCTGGCCCGTCGTCCACTTTACATATGGCATCGGCGAACCCACTGCCACACACGTCAGGTTGACGCTGCCACCTGGCATCACCTCTTGGTTGGTGGGTGGAATAGAGAATCTGGGTGGGACTCTTCGCACTAAGTTAATGAAGAGAAGCAGGAGAAAATAGTGAATAGGTAGGATATGTAAGGTGAATGATATGATGATTTTTGAATGGTCTTGGCCTATACAACACCGCAAGGCTAAAAGCTAACCCGGGAAAGCTAATAGAATGGAGGGCTGATCGCTTTTGTCCGAATGTGCAGGCGAGCACAATGGGAATAATAGGACTGTCACAAAATGGCTCTGGAAATTCACAAGAAAACTTTGAGGGGGTGTTTTATGCTCTTGCCTACAAAAGGGGAAATAATAAAAAAAATAGCCCAGTTTTGCTGGAGACTATGTCTGGCCCTCTTTTGTCAAAGTGTCAAATGGTAGCGAGAGTTGCATCATTGAGAGACCCTGTGGAGATGGCATTGTTTGATTTCTCCTCCCGCTCCCTCTCTCTGGCTCCTTCTGCTAAGCCTGTCTCTCTCTCTCTCTCTCTCTCTCTCTCTCTCTCTTTGTGCAGTTCTGATATGCAGATAGGCTGACATTAAAAAGGGGTTCCCATGGAGACAAGAAGGGCCCGTTGACGTCGCCAGGGACAAGGCAAACACCGATGCAGAGGCTCCATGCAATACTGAAAAGCTGGCCCAGAATAAACAGGCAGCCAGCATTTACATATGCCTTGTTTTCTATCTAAATAAAGATACACAAGGAATGCCTGCCATATTTACACACTTTAGATCTTTTTCTGGCAACTTTTTGGCAACCACAACAAAGTTATCCGCTTGACATGGTAAAGAAAACCTAACTTGACAGTGCTGTGTGAACATCCATCAGTGTCAGAGCTGTTATATTTATGATAGGCTGAACATTACCATAGAATGTGCTGAATGTATAAAGAAGAAGCTCTGACTTCTTTAACCTTGATAATGAAGAAAGCAAGGCCAAGCCAAAAAATTAAACTCCCTCGTGAGGACACACTACTGCTATCCCACTAGTGCTGGTTGTATGTATTCAAAAAACTACGGCATGAAACTATCCCTGCAGAATTTATACTGCTTGTTTCCCCTAATGCACTACAACATCTCTGTCTCTCTGGAAAAAAAAGCCCTTGACTGTAATTGCTCTTTTGCACCGGTCTCCATGAAAATGGATTTTCAAATGTGAGCCTCCCTCCACCTTCCCTTTCCCCTACCCTTCACCCCTCCCTCCCAGATCTAATTTGAACCAGAACGTTGTTACTATATAGCCATGCTTGTTATTCCCCTCATTATGTGGTGAAATGGAAAAAAAAAACACAATAGCACCTTTTGAGATTCCAGTCAGGAAAAGGCTGGTTTTCTGGACCGCACTATAATAAGGAGGACCTGGTTCACACTCATCTCCATTTTCCCAAAAATAATTGAGGTATGGCATATAGACCATCTGCTGTTTTTTTAATCATTACAATCATGTGAGCTTAAACTATTTGGCTCAATATCTCATAAGAATATTAATATCCCAGGTTTGAGCCACAAAGCACACTGACTTGTACACTTTTCACACAATATCCAAGATAAAACAAAACTTTGTAGTTCTTTTATAAGAACTAACTTTTTCATGTGAAAAAGCAAAATCAATTCAATAGAGGGAACAAAAAAAAAGGTCAGCAAAGGTTTAGGACAGAGTTTGATTTTGACTTTTAAACAGCCTGGGAACAGGACAGGGACAACATTCTCAAGCAAACCATGCACGGGAGCTGGGGAAAGATATGGGATGGGATCACAAGCCTGAGAGACGAAGATAAAGGAGGGACTTGGATTTGGTCTAATTTTCTCATATAAATGACTGAACATCTGATTTCCAGTATGACTAATGCACGACAGACTTCCCTTTGAGTATTTCAAGAAAAGAAGAATTAGTATTTCACTTATGTTGGTGGCCACCTGTGTCTTCTCACACAACTGTTATGTTCTTCAAGTGCAGCTATTTTTCACAACATATACTTGTGAAAAAGAGAAACCTGAGAGAAGCGGCCCTAATGTAAAACCATTAAGCTCAAAGTATCTGTTATTCTTTCATGATTCCATAGACTAAACAGTGCTAAGAGCAGTCAGTCAATGGGGCCTGTGTATATTGAACACTTAATGTTGTGAATAATTCATGTCGTGCGGTTAAGTTTGGAGAGGTGCTGTGGAACAAAATGACTAGAGGGCAGGTAATTGTTATCGATTCCCCCGAAGCCTCTCTCCTGTTGAGAGCGGCTTGGAGAGACGGGCTCCGGGACTCTATCAAAACCACAAAATAAGCCCTGTCTCCACTCTGCCTGCCTGCTTGCTGGATACCTATAAATTTAACTGCCTTGACAAAGTGCCCAAGGATAGCAGAACCTGTTCAGTCAATCAATATCTGAGCAAACTGGCACAGAGTCAGCGGGCTCCCAGGCTTCCTGGCAGCACCGCTGGGCTACCATGATGGCTGATCATCCCCCTGTCAGCACGCTGCCAGCTCATTCTTAAATATTCTATAGGTCAGCTCTTTGCACGGCAGTGTTTCGCAGGGAAGAGATAATTTCCAAAACATTAGCTCTTGCTTGGGCAATGTCAATGTCATCATTCATCTTCATCTGTAAAAGTGTGGACCAAGGACCAAATCTCCTGATATGAACTATTTGCTTACATTAATTATTCATAAGCTGGTATACAGTACATTCAGTATTGATGGGACTTCATTTCTAGTAAGATACTAGAAACTACTACTAGATAGACTTTTTTTCCTTTCCTCTAGGTCCTCCTGCTGAGACATCAGATGAAGGGGGGGGGCTTCTCATTAGGCTAACATGTGTCTATCACATCCTTCAGTCTCTGGGTAGTGGAAGCCCATGGTGGCAAAACTGACATAATCCCTTGAGAACGGCTTTGTCAGTTCTGATACCCTTGTCCCTCAGTGGGAGAGCACGGGTGTTGCTGCCTAAATACCTAACAAATCCGGTTGCTACCTGAATACCGGAGTAATCCATCACACACCTCTGATGGGCCTACAGAGGCGGATGGAAAGTCTGAGGTTGAAAGGAGCTATAGTGTTTGGTGGATGTAGTTGACGGTGACAATGTGGGTGCGGTTGGGAGGAATCCACGGCTAAATAACACAAAAGAGATCTAATAATGATTTAAACAAACTGCACGGGGACTCCTTATGTGTTTTGGCAAGGCTAATCGAAACACGGTTTAGGGGAGTGGCGATGGAAGACATGCAAGAACTATTCAAGGATTCATGCAAACAAGTAGACAAAACGACACATTTACACTATGTTGGATTAGGGAGAACTATAATTAAATATTTTTGTCTGTCAGGGAAGGGATATCGGTGTCTTCATCTGAGGGGTTAGAAAGGATGGTTGACCTCTCTTAAAATCTGTACCAAATTGATGGGAGGGGATTAAAAGTGAAACTGACAAACCTTCACGCTGATCTGTTTGAGGATGTAGTGATTTGATGGAGGTGAGCAATGGAATGAAAAGATACAAAGTGGAGAGGAAAACAACACAGTGAAACAGGACAGTGTTTCTGTAGACATAGTGGAGGTTAGGTTTTGACATGGCAAAGTAATGCATACATACAGTGTCCGGGAAGGAAACTCACTTTCACGTATTTAGTATTATTCTTATTATTGGCATCTTTATTATTTGGAATTGTATTTAACAAATTAAATCATTTAGTTTCACATTACACTTTAACATCACTATGGGATTTTTGATAACTGACCCATATAGATGGTAACAGATAATCAAATAAGTAAAATTTACCATCAAGGTGAGTACCAAGTATGGAAATTTCTATCTCTCACTCTACCTATGCATTAAAGCATTTTTGTCTTCCTTAAAATTACTTTTTTACCAGAGTACTTGCTGATGTAAAGAACACTAGTTTTTGCTCTTGTAACCCATCTTTTTCTTCCAAAAATTGACTCGAATTTATAATTTTTGTAAGTTTCTCACCCGCACACACAGACAAACACACACAGTGAACAGCATGAAGATATTTTGGTAAAAGAAAAGCCCAGCTACAGCACTTTATCCTCTATGACATATTGACATGTCACATGGATATATGAAGGAGTGCCAGCAGACAGAAGCTGACATCCCTCCTCCGTTGTGGGATAAGCACTTGACAAATGAGCGCTCATGCACAATCACAGGACGCTTGTGATTCTGCCCACGTTGATGGAGTCCTCCTTTAGAGGAGGGTCACCAAAAGCGACCCACAGCAAACAAGGCGTGCATGCACCTGCACACCTACAAACACACGTACACTCTTAATGGATGAGAAGTGGAAGGACATAAATAGATACACAGACAGGAAGGGAAAAACAACCCCTATGGTTATATTTTCATATGTCACCTTCAAGTAGTGGTAACTTCATTGACATTTCAAGCCTACAGATGATTGAAGTTCTTAGAAGGCCCTGAATTGCATTAAGAATTGTAACATTATTTTATTCATTCATTCATAGCTCAAGCTTCATTTTCATTTCACGCTGGAAGTTTGGAATACATTTTTTATAGCCTGCTACTACATCACCACTGTAAAATTTAACACTTGTCAAATGACCTTTTTGCTTCCAAAGCTTGTTATGTTTACAGGTTTGTGAGCCGACGTTGTAAGCCCCTAAATCCCCCCTCTGGTGTCTTAGAATAGAAAAAAAACATATAACAACAGGAAAGGAAGAGAGGCATGTCAAAGGCCACTTGTCTTGAGTCCCTCATGTTTTAAACCCAATCAAGCAGCCCAGTGATAGCACAGCCCCAGGTCTCGTCTCCTCATTCTTGCAGCATTAACAAAGACGGAGTGAAAACATGGCTAGAGCCTTTGTTCTCTATTCCAGACTAGTCAACTTTTAAAAGGTTACGGTTGGTTTGATTTCTATCTCTCCACTGGTGTGGTGAGGCTGGCGGAAAAGTTGGTGTCGGGGCCAATGGGTTGACAGCTACCTGGGTGGTGTTACAGACTAGCTGGGCCTGGGGGCCCTGCTGGCGCCAAGCCACACAACTACTGTAATTACCTCTGAGGGGAAAAAAAGGCTGCGCTTGCACCTGTGACAGACATGCCCTGATTAATAGACGAGACTTACATCCCTTTCTCGCCTTTGCTGTTTGGCTGACTACCTCCCCTGTCAAGATTTAAGATCCAAACCTTCTGGAGCCCACAGTGTTTAATCTGTAAATTTGATGCTGCTATGGTCCTTGAGGATGATTTTTTCCTCTGTTTTCTCTGATCCACAAGGAGATTCTCTCTGTTGGAAAAAGATTATTTTTGGATACTCTTTCTATATGAAAAAAAATACTGATGCTAAACATTAGTCGGTCACATCTTGGTGAGAGGAAAATGTGTTAAAAAAAAATAGTACTCCTAATTCAATTTGACATTTCCTAAGCAGTGGTTTGTAATTTCTGTCTTGGTTTGAAGGGAAAAACTGGACACTAATTTACTTATTATATCTTGATGGATAGAAAAAGAGACAAAGGAATCACAATAGCCTGTAGGATACACTACTGTATATGCTTTTAACAAAATTATGAAGTGATAGTTGAGTGTGTGTCTTTCTTAGCCTGACACTTTCCCTCCCTTACTCCCTCCCTCCCTCATCCACCCACACTAACAACTGGAGCAGCTATTCTGTTTCATGTACATCAGACATGGTGGTGTTATCCGCAGGGGCTGACCTAGACTACTCACTCCCCTATACCAGCTTTTTTCCAGGATGGGTACAGTGCTACCCATGCCCTGCATTAGTCTGCTCACGGAGACCACAAACAAAACCAAACCCTGAAACTCCAGACCCCACCATGCCTGTAGGAGCTCTAGGTTGTGCGGGGGGGAATAATGGAGCCTTTCGATACAGTCAAAATAAAAAAGAAAGGAGGCCTAGCATGGCTTTCAGTGCCAGCGGAGGAAACAGTTTCAATGCAGCTGTTTTCACAGAGGCCGCACCTGGTCGAGTTCACAGCCAAACAAGAGGTTGAGGTTAGTTCAGCTCATTGGTATGGGAAGGACTGCATGGCAAAGATAATGGTGGGGGAATTGGTTGAAGGAAAGACAAGACAGAGAAATAGTAGTATAAATGTGGTGATCAAATGTGGGAATGACATAATCAAACACCCTGCAAATGTTTTTCACAGATGTTTTCACTTATCCTGGATAATTAGAACTCTGCTCAGGTTGATGGTGGGCAGGGCTATGCTGCAAATTACTCCATGCACCAATCAGAATTAAAAAGGTGTAATTTTCCCTAGCAGGTGCAAAAAGCTAACGGGAGAGTGAGGAAGATGTCAATCAAACACAGCCTGCACACTCCTGAGAAGAGCTATAGCCATCCAAAATAACTGAAATAAAATAACCTGAAATCACCTGTGTGGATGCACCATTGAGGGGTGCAGGGAGATATAAAGATGCATGGTCACTGGTGAGTGAACAACATTTACAATAAGACAAACATGAAACTTTGACGGTTGTTTGTGGTTTGCCAATGCTTGAGACAACAGACATGAAAGATTAATTCAAGAATTGAGAAAGACATTTGACTTTACCTCGTACGTAGAGATTGGCAGGAGCGGAGTAACGGGTCCCAGCACTGTTCATGGCAACACATTCATATTTCCCTTGGTCGGACTCCTCGCTGTTCTCTATTTGCAGAGCTCCTGCGTAGAGGATTAACAAATTTAGCTGTCTTGACAGTTGTGGAATATGAGATGTAACTTGGCATGAAACCACAGCAGATATCTGTACAGTGACTCGCTAGAGAGCCTGTAGTCAACTAGTTTAACCCAGTTCATGCGTATTTAAGTATCTCAGACATGGACACAGTTTTGTCAAGAAAATGCTTACGGCATTACATAAGCATTTAGCTGCTCTGGGTGTAATCAAACTGCTAACAGAATATTTGCCTAGTCGTATTAAAGAGTCATGACTGAGGGTCAATTAATCATCTGAATAACATGTCACAACTATCACCGCATGATTAGGCCTTCTACTTTTGGAAGTAATTGACAAACCAAAGTATTTGTGTCATGGAGGGTTATCTATCTCAGCCAGATGTTAGGACGAAGCTAACCTATACTGACAATAGTAGAATGGATGTGCGTTTTACACAGTTTAACTGTTTGACATTATTTACAGCTGTGGGTCTCAGGAAGAATTCTACTCTGCTTAGGTATTCTACCTAATTATATTAATGATTAAATCATGTTTTCAGATATCCTAGATATCTTGTTGAAATAAGAATTAAAATGCAACCATATTTAACCAAAATGAGTGAGTCAGAGCATTTGTTGGATGGTCTTTTGCTGCAAAGCAAGTGCCAGTACATATTTTCTTCAATCTTTGTTGAGAATGCATTTAGCAATGAGGTCATAACTGTGTTCTTTTTTTACCAACTATTTGACCATGTCTCACCAAAGCCCTCAAGGGAGACGGTCCTCTGCCAGATGGCTTGGATTAGTATTCACAATCCCAAGTAGCTGTAGTCATCAGACAGAAGGCTTACATGTTGTTTCTAACAAAGCATGAAAGCCCAGGAGACCTGTCTTGGTGTGGTCCTTTTGACATTCCATGTCCATAACCATCACATAATCATTACTACTGAACTGCAAATGGCTGACAAGATGAGGCGATTGTAATTTTACAAATTAAATTAGAGACCTACAACAGCAATCTTACCTGCAGCCCATAAATGTAAAAAAGTATATGTTTAAAAACAAAACTACTCCTCTCAGCAGTACGTTTATGTATGTCACAAGTGAGTGATAACAGTTATCACGTCTCCAAAACAGCATGGTACGAGCATGAAAAGGAGCCAGCCACCATGCAGTTTGAAAATGACAAAAATACTCAGCATAAGATGATGTCAGGAAACATTTTTTCACATCATGCGGTATGAGATGAATGTAACAAACAGGTTCACCACCAACCAAAAGGGACTCGAATCAAGACGAGACCAAAAAAGAGAAGCAAAACAGGGCGGGGCAGTGACATGTGGTAATACCACCTCAGACCTCATGACAACACATCTCTCCAAGGTGTTTGCTCTGCACGTTGAACTCATTGCTGTCTGATTCAGCACTGACATGCACCTGCATACTAATGCCGTTGTCACCAATCTGTCAATCTGCCCACACTCCCATGGGAGAAAACAGTGTGAGTACTACAGGAATATAGAAGGTTACTGCTATGGCAGTTGTCAGAGCTTCAACACTAAACCCCTTCAATTACTTCCAACTACTCAGACACTGGCAGATCTTCTACAAGGTCATTTCACTGTTTCCCAGTAAAGAAACTGCATAAGGGGCCATAAGGCTGCCTTAACTCCTAAAGAGTTAAACATCTAATTGAATATGGGCTGTATTATGAGCCATGGATGCACAGATAGCGAGATAGACAGCTGGTAGCAGCTAATGTATTCAGCTTGCCCCAGACGTCCACTATTTACCTCACTGTTGTTGAACGGAAATCATGCTTTCACTCGGGGGGGAAAGCAGACGATTACCATTAAAAGGTGTTGAAGCTTCCACCCTAACAATCTCGACCAGGCATCCTGTTCTTATGCTGGGGGTCAATGCTGCATAGGCTGTATGCAAATGCAGCCATTTTAGTTTACATTGAGGCTGCATAGAGGAGGCAAGCAGATCCTTTTGTGAAGACAGTGGCCTTTAGTTTAAAATGCAAGTCCTCGCCCCTTTTTGCTGAAAAGCCAGAGGCAAAAGATATTTGTCTCTGTATGAATGTGCCTGTGTTTGTTCATAGACGCGGTTCATTTCTCACAGAAAAGGTGGAGCCTTGAAAAAGCTTATTTACTAGATATCACCAAGGACTTTCTATTGTATTTCCATTCTCCTTAGATCACGGTTGGTGATCATTTGTTTGTTAAGGTGCAGACAGCAGACAGAACATGTTGGAAAGAGACGAAAGGGGAAGTGGAAGAGGGTGGGTTTGGCACTAACAGTGTGGATGAACCTGGTGATGTGGTGGGGGAATGCAGGGGTCTGATATGGATGTGAGGGGATGGTGTGGACGTGATATTTTCCAACACACTTTATCATCCTTACCTCTAATTGGTGTACCACCTAGGTGGGAGTAATTTCGATGCAAACAGGGTTGAGAGATTAGTTAGTAATCCACTTACAACAGTGGGAGAGAAAAACATGGCTTCTGACAGGCCACAGATAAAAAGGAAAAAAAAAACACTGATACAGAGTAGAAGCCACTTAAATGCAATGTGACAAAGTCAGTGTATTTAATCAGTGCTATAAAGTAAGTATATATTTTGGACTGTACATGTGACTGTAAATGACCAAAAACAACACAGCATTTGAGAAGGATCCCTTCTGTCAGGAAAACATTTTGAAACATAATGCTGCTGCTTTTGT
>NW_023339796.1:6916965-6923072 GCF_004916995.1 Morone saxatilis | reverse complement strand
TACAGCCACATTTGTCCTTGCTTCATCGCAACATTAAAATAGCATACATTTTCTAGCATTTTATAAAGCTTTTTAATTTAATATGACCCCCACTCTTTGTACAGACTGCATTTGTGCAGAAAGCAGTTAGTAAAATGGCCAAGAGAAATGAATGAAAGTCATACACAGTAAAATCGAATGATGCACAGAATATTCAGGTCAGAGGTATTAAATTGAAAAGAAGTTAGTATCTCTACAGAGTGAATGAACTGGATGGTGTGAAAAGATAGACCAAATGTGTCTGTGTGCTCACAATTGAGCAAGCGTGATGCAATAAGACTAACTGTGTCTGCCTTTTCTGCTAAACTTTGGCAGCAAATTAATGCGCTTTTTTTTTTTTACGGCAGCAGATGTCAAATAAAGGGTTGTGGATAAAAAGAATTGTTAGTCTGAGGGCATTGCATATCAGCACATTTTCAGGCACTCTCACTATATGCAAGAAAGAAAACTAATTAAAAGTTTGTTGCTAGATGAAAAAAAAAAATCACAGTTTTAGGCTCAGTTTTATCTTTCTTATAAAAAACATTATCAAACAATTAAGTAGTTGAGTTAGTATCTAATTTGTGAGAAATCTGTATCTAATTTGGGCTGCGCTTGTAGTTGAGCCACATTTTTAATATTTCAGGAATATGGACAGTCCAAGTGAACATGCTCCAGTGACCTGTATTCAGCTTCCACTGGGCAGCTGTAGCGCCAGGCTTTTTCTGGAGTAGCTCTCATCTTTAATCTTTGGGGCCTCAGACCTATAGCTTGGCCTGACACTCTCTAAGTGAGGTAGATTTAGTAAGGAGTGACAGGGCTGCACCTGGTCAAAAGCCACTAATCTTTCCACCTTGCACCGTTTTCCATCTAATCCAGGTCAGCCAAGCACCGTTTATTTATCAAGTGCACTGCTACTGTGAACAAAGAGCACCTCATTGATTTTTTTTTTTTTTGCAAAGTTGAATCCTGGCTAATGCATCATCGGCCGGCCTCATTGTCACCCAGCTGCATGTTTAAAAGGGGATTAAGGATTATTTAATATGGTGAAAAATTCTCTTTCTGTACTTTGGACGGTTACAAGCTCATGCATCACTGTCAAAGATTGCAGGAACGCAGGAACAACTTCATTCCAACTTCTGTGTTACTTTAGAAGTGGCTGCAGCTGTTGTGAGGAATGAAATTCTGTAACTTATCAAGGTGACAAACTTTGAATAAAACTTTTATGTCTTTCGTGATGAAAGAGAATACCTGAAGTCATACATGACAAACAAAGGGCTTTTGTGTTTTCACATCATCCTGGTGTCTAACATGACTCATCTGTTGGTATTTGAAGCCGTCTTGTACCCTGCAACCTACCTCTGCTGTATTTACATTATCAGTATGTCAACACTGATTCATTAAATCAGATCAACTTAAATTGTACCTGAACGAAGCTGTTTAATGCGCCCGTTGCTGCTGCTGATGTCCACAGGAAGCATGTCCTTGAACCAGGAGATCTCCGGGTCCGGGTTTCCGCTGGCAGCACACAGCATGGTGGCAGTTCTGGTCTTTTCAACCACCTTCAGCTGAGGACCCATATCGATTGTGGGAAAGCCATGGGGGATCTGGTTCTCTGAAAATTTACAAAGGCAAATTTTTTTAGTCTATCTAGAGACACAGAGCAAAAAATAGACAAATAAAAACAAAACAAAACAATAGGAAGAAAACAGTGTTTACAAAAATATTCTCACAGAATAGGCTCTCAATTACTGTGAGAGGCATTGAGTGCATCAGAGCTGTTGAGATGGCAAGGACAGAGAAGAGTATGAAAGAGAGCAAATACATTTCAGGTGCTACAGGCTGAACAGTAATCACAACGCACAAACACAAAAAATAGTGTAAGAGCAGAATATAGAACTGGGAATGGTAGATCTGGTATAATTTGGATTTAAAATTTGCTGGGAAAAAATCTGTCTATGATTGATTATCATAGCAGGCTTATTACCCAGCACAGGGAGTCTCAGGTTTAGACAGAGGAAGGATAGTTGCAATCTTCCTCTGGGCACCCATGCATAAATGAGCCGCCTTAAGCTTAGCAAGCTAAACAAACCTATTTGAATAATCCAAGTCATCATAATGAATGTAACAGCATATACATAAACAGCATATACCCCAGTATATTCTCTTTATCATTGACATTGAAAACAGTATGTGTTTTAATTATGCAAAACAGTTTAGTCATGAGAGTAAAAAGCTTCTTAGCTATATTTTTTCTAGCTCGAAAAAAAAACAAAAAACACTCAACTCCCACTTAAGCGCAGTCTCATTCTGTAATAACAAGTACTGTCATTGTTTACCACCAGTTAGATGTTTTAACCTTGCAAAGGTAGGCAAACTTGGAACACTCAAGCAAATGTTTACCTCTAAATTCTTTCTGATATTCAGATTAAACAATGTAATGTCACACTGTGTTGAGTTGAGAACATAACAGAATTATTATCTTTAAAATAAACGGCCCAAGTGATTGTGCTTTGTAATGTTTCTGCAATATACCTATAATTTTGTCTCTTCAATGAAATATAAAGTTGCATTTGTCACAGAAACTGACATGGTCTAACTGTCCCATCCCCCAATAATAAATCCTAATTTAACCTCTGGACAGTGTTAATCAAGAGGAAACATGATGGCCTTTGAGAGGCCTTATTATCAGCTCGCTCTCAAACTTGCAATCTATTTTATCTCTTTCCTCATATGTAGATGTGTCCTTGAGGCCAAAGTGCTAAAATGAAATCATTAGAACAGTGCTAATGATTGTAACTCCTGCCTTTGGTTCACCATCAGAAGATAACTAACTGCAGGTTAAGAATAAGAAAATGACAGCTGGTCTACACGTATGAATACAGAATGGTACACAAAATATGAACTTAGTTAAAAAACTATATTCAAGAGAATTTGTGTCAAGATAGGTGAGGAGAATTAAAAGAAGAAAACGTTAACCACTCCATTGGAGTGGTCAAATAACGTAAAACAGGGTTCCAAAAGTGTGCGTGTAAGACACATCACAAGAAGGCATTCTCCGAGACCCAATACATGCAACTGTATTTACTTTTGACTACATTCGCACCACTAAAAGTACTGCTGGTGCAGTACTTCAGCAGACCTTTGTAACTTTGACCTGTGTTTTTATTTCATTGTGATTGCCTCTAAGATTACATCAGCAAGAAGGCTTTCTAACTTAAGATGGAGTCTAAGGGATGTATTAAAAAGGATTTTCTCAATTATTCACCCTCGCTCGGCTTGTCTGACTCTAAAATCCATATGTAAACTTATATGGCTGGAGCATGATTAGGTGTATGGGTGTTGTTCTTTGTTCTGATCCCGCAGTTGTTCCTCCTTTCACCCTTGTGTTTGGCCTGTCGCCCGGACCGTCTCATATTCAGATGTAGTTGACAGATCTCTGCATGGCCTCTTATCTTTGTAGCGAGGCTTACTTCCTGTCTAATGATATAGGATTTGTTTTCAGACATCCCAAATGAAATCAGGATACCTCTACAAAACAGACAACTACAGCACAATGAAATAATACTGCACACTGTGTCACTGCATGAATAATGGTAACAGTAGCACCCTGTGTTCCTCTGTGGTTTGCTCTCTCTAACCTTCAAAGAGGAACAGAAGAGAAAGAAAGAGAAAACATTTAATAATGGACAAAGATGTGCAAAATGATAGATTTCTCTGCCATTCTCCTTTTAAGTTACAATGCGGGTAAGTCTTTAAATAATACTAAATCTAGAGGGAGCTCAACTCCAGTTTCACCTACTTACAATTCACTTAGAACACGTTCATAATGGCCACAGATCACCTGAGAGGAGGTCCCTTTGTGGCTGCTGACATGGCACCAATTTTCTCATGTACTGATTCACTGGGGTGGGAGGCACAGTTTGTATGAGTTCAGGTGCTTGTGTTCAGAGATAAAGGGCTGTGTTTGGGGACTTTGCAGTAGAATTGAATTAAGTGTTGTGCATGTCCTTGCAGTGATGCAGCAACACTATTCCATACTGAGTTATCATCTAGATTTTGAAAAAACTGGAGTTCCAAAAAAGTTTTATAAATTTTGCTTAACAGCCTCTTCTTTGCATACAGTAAAGAGTGTAAAGATCAAGAAAATACTGTACAAATCTAACTACTGCTGATTCCCAACCTTTGTAAATGTGACATGCGGTTGAGCCCCTAAATCACTCCATCTCTCAGGCAGAAAATAGTGTAGCTTCCCTCTAGGTCTAGTATAAAGTAACTATATGGTGGAAACCAATTGATTCAATGAAGCATGACACCATCCTGTCAATCACATCTAGCAGTTACCCTAGGGATTGTACAGAGGAGGACTGAGACGTCTGTCATATTATATTTTGAGGTGAACATCTGAAGATTTGTTCTATTTCCTCCTAAATTCACCTGCAGCAACTTCAAGGTTTGTAACATACATCTGCCCACAGAAAGAAGTGCCTAGCCTTACCAGGGGGGGGGAAGCTATTCATGCTATAGTGCTTTGTGGAACTGTGCATTTCACTGAAAAAATGGAATATGAGCATGGAATGTACTGCTGCTATTTATGATTTAGATTATTGGCAAATGTTCCCGGGCTGTGAAAAATGCAAACCGTTGATAAAAACAGGGTGAGAGACCCCAAAGGAGTTATTACACGAGTCAGCGGCTCCGTCATATCAGGAAGCATAAACAGGGAATACTTTAAAAGGCACACAGCTGCAGCTAAACATGAGCATGAATCTATCCCCTACTTCTACTTAATGTTTGCATTGCAAGTGAACTGTTATTACAACCAGAATTTCTGTCACAGTATGTCTGATTAGTCAAAAGCGCACCATGGCTTGACTTGGTGTGTCAGTTCTAACATGGCAAATTGTTGAACGGAAAACTGGCCGGGCTGCATGCAGAGTAGATGTAATACATATGCAGGATGCACAGCATTGATCAGCTTCAAAGTTATTTTCATTGTCTGTACTGTACAGAGAGCGGGAAATAACCAAGGTTAGTTACTCCTGGGGTAGCGTAACCAGGAAGAATACAGAATAGCAGTTCAATTTCTTGGGCAAACAAAAGGGATTTTATTGGTATAGAAATTAAACGAAAAACAATCTGCAGACATTAAAAAGCAAAGGTAGTAAACTTATGCAGTGTTAAGATTTCAGCTGGACCAAAAATGTTTTTAGATTTTAAGGTTTCTTTTGTATGTCCCAATAGGTCATTGTGCTTTCCAGGGCCAGGCCACATACTGAGGATGATTGAGTCTTTGACATGCAGCCTCTTCACATTTTTAACACCCTGTCCCAGCGGCCCAGGCTTGCAATAACAGTAACTGTTTTTCAACTCTTACAAATCACAATCCTTTATGTAGTCACACAATGTCTTAAATATTTTAAATGTCATGAAAGACCGAAAATACAAACGAAAGAACGAAATATTTAGGTGGATTAACTTTAAAACATTGCAACTTCTGAAAATCTCTTTCAAAAGATTTAAGAGTTAATAATGTTAACATGGCAATGTTAACATAATGCTCAGCATGAAAAGATGAAAATTCTCTTTCTCTTGCAATAGTTGCAAAACCATGTTTACGATAGCTTTTAAAGTTATCTATGTCCTTGGCTTTTGGTAAAAAGAAGAATAATTTAGAGTTCTCTCTATACACATACTTATCAAAGATCTTGTTGAGCTCGGGTAAGATTTGAGCCCTGTCTGTCTATTTCTACTACAGCAACTCCTGCGGCTGGCCTTGTCTGCCAACTTGTCATCCTGGGAAGACATATCATGCCTTTGTTCAGTCTGCTTTAATTTGAAGGGAAAAGAACAGGGGATGGGGAAATTTGGAGAAAATCCAATGAAATAGTGCAGGCAATGCAGGTTGATGTTTTTCAAGATAGAGGGCATTTTTAATAAAAAGGGCCCCTTGTGCTGGAGTGTAATTCATCAAAAAGAGCTCCACCACTATGTCTAGTCCGGGCAGGAAAATATGAGTAAGGTGAGAATCCTGCGATAATGTCATGTAGGCGCTCCATTACTAAGATGAACAGTACTACGACAAAAAA
>NW_023339796.1:6905291-6916942 GCF_004916995.1 Morone saxatilis | reverse complement strand
AAAGTAATGTGTGACACTTGCAACTATCAAACTGGTAACTTATTCTGCAGGTATACAGACTAAACATTCATAAACAATTATGCACAGTGCATGCAAACCGTTAAAATAAGATACGATGTTCTTTTATTGATCCCTTGTGGGAGGAATTCGAGTTTGACACAGCAGCACAGGGGAAATGTAGTGCAAAAAGTACAGAAGTGTAAAAATACAATAAAGAATAATAAAATAAAATATTATAAAGATATAATAGAAAAATATAAGGACTATAATGATGAATGATATATACACTATATGCAGTATGTAGTTAGAAACGTGGAGTGCAAAATATTTTAAACAGTGTATAACTGACTGTACAGGTGCAATTATTACAAGGTAAAGTGTGTGCAAAGAGTTGTGCATAGCAGGTTGAAGTTAAGCAGTTTTAACCAGCAGCGGTTGGAGGTACTGGGTACTGTGGCATTGTGGAGTCTGATGGAAGAAGAGCCTGACTTATACTGCTACTGATCTATTAAAGTGTAGTCGATGTCTCATACTGAGGAGTTCAATCCGTCTGTTATTTGAAAAGTGCTTCTGTGTTACAGTTGTTACAACAAAAAGTCATACAAACGCCCTGTACTTGCAAATGAGTGAAGCCACAAATGCGTCAGATGTAAAGCTAGGTATGCATGAACTGGTTTCTCCATGATATGAAAAACAAGGACCATTGTTCTCTCAACAGCCGTTTATCACGCACAGAGCCATACTGCAATATGAGCAGCTTAGCAGATGAACTTGTTTACAGTGGTTATAGCAGTACAGTAAAAAAGAGAGGGCATAAGGTTATGGCTTAATGTGGTTTTGTAGTTGTACTACTTAATTAGGATAGCAGTGGGGACCTTGACTATACACGAAACATTAGGAAACATTGGCAACATAATTTGTAAAGAGAAGAGGCACTAGTAATATGGTAATTACTGAAATTAAGAAAACATGATACAGTAATCATAAACTATTGTGTCAAGGAGGCATGCCTCTGCTGTAACAGCCACAGGCAGGTGAGGTAAGATTTAGATGAGAGAAAAAAAGTAAAAAGGAGAGGGGGAGGGAGGAGAAGAGGAGGGGGTTGAGGAGGGGTGCATGCCAACCTCCTGCCAGCTCCAATTACCAGTGTGAGTGGAGCGTGGCAGCTAGGGCGATGGGTCTAATCAGAGCCCTGCTGAAAGAGACCCGTCCCTGTCCTCCTGTCCTACTGGGAGGCTGCTGGAGCTCAATCCCACACTAACGTCAGCCAGCGTTTTTCCCCTCAACCCAAACACACTCATCTCAATGGGGGGAAACACTCCATACACCCCAGTTCCTTCATAACAGGGGAGCCCTGACACAGTGGCACAAGATACAACAGTTCTGCATAAAAAATGCCTGCCTCATTTCCATTTCAGTATGCCCTAGTATCTTCCTTCCTATACCCAAGTGCAAAATGTGGCGAATGACATGTGCTGCTATAAATGTTTTAAGTTAGAGTTACACCAGAAAAAGGTCCCTTCAGAGAGAACATGCAGTCATGAATCATGTGAAACGTCTAGGAATATTCATGAGAAAACATTGCTACTACATGAGCATGCTTGCTAACTGCCCACAGCATCTTGCTTCCTTCTGTACCAATAGTTAATCTAATTCAGCATCAACATGTGCCATCTAAGATTAGGCTGACAGAGTGAGCCTTTCTTAAGTTCTTTAGCGTATACATCTGAGTTGATCTCATTTCAAGCAAGAAATAAAAGGCCTTATGATCTCCACGTGTGCCTGTTGCCAAGTGATGGATGACAACAATTAAAGGTGATGTCTCTCTGTGATAGAGCCAAGCAAAGGACCACAGTGACAGCAACACAGCCACTTGCCTCATGAAAAATGACTGCTTTAAAATCTGCCCTTTTAAACATACATCAGTGTCTTTATACCGCAGGTTAAAATAATTCTGGAGAATATGTAGGCCATTCTGGTATTTCATTTGCCTGTGTAACTGGATGTGTAGTGTTCTAGTAGCTCTTAACTGATGCCTAAATGTTTAAAAGAGCTATCCATTTTGTTAAATGTGTTAGCTGTGAAAACTACAAAGATTACAGGCCCAGTGTTTCCAAAGTATAGCCGATAAACCCTTTTAATTATTCACCTTTCTGCTTGTCCAACCTGCAAGGGAAACTAAATATAGTGCAATAAGTGTTGTCTAAGCCTCAACTGGTCCTGAGTCAATCTGGCACTGAGAAGTAGACAAGTCGTCTGCAGAAACAAAGCGCATGGCCTGCGGCTGTTTCTAGCCAAGAACATTGTCGAGACAGACATTTGCATCTGCCTGAGACACGGAATTGTGTGAGAGGTGTCAGCTGCAGCAGGAGGTGCAAACAGAAAGCCAAAGCTAACATGAGTTCAACTGAGAGAGCTCTATGAATAGTTGGATCGCTGATGGTGTGTAAAACATTCAGCAAGTTCATTTGGAAAATGTTGAACTGCAAAGGATTTATGAGGAGCGGCACAGTGGTGCAGTGGTTAGTACTGTCGCCTCATAGCAAGAAGGCTCTGTGTCCAAACTTGTCAGCTGGTGGGGGCCTTTCTGTGTAGTTTGTATGGTCTCTCCGTGGCTGTGTGTCTGTGTGCGTGTGTTTTCTATCTCTACATGTCAATGCTGTTGGATTGACGGGCGACATGTTCAGGGTCAGCTGGGACCATGACCCTCAAGGATAAGCTGGTATAGCTAATGGATGGATGGATTTATGAGGAACACAGGTGATGGTGGTATTAACATTCTGTTGGACAGTGGTCACGGATAAAAATCTGGGGATAACAGCATTTCCATTTACGGTAACAATACATTATTACAGCTGCTTAAAACATTTCCTGTAATTCAGTCAACTTTCACCTTGTATGTGTTTGATAGGTAAGGCGTGCAGGTGTTTCTTTCTGAAATCATGTGATATTCAGGGAGTGACTAATAAGCCCCACAAAAAGGCTGGCAGGCAGAACCGACTGGTATTCATGTAACTGCCTCTGCGCGTTTGACTTGCAATACATCGGAGGGCAAGGAGTTTTCTCACATGTTCTGCCATGAGGGGCATGTGAGCAGGACCCTCCTGCTCTCCAGAGAAAAACTAGTTGGCAGAGCTCCCACCGCAGAGGTCTCCTCAGCAGGGATGACACGGCACACCCCGACATCAAAGACCTGAAAAGGAGGCCATTGATGTAATACTGTTGTAATGACATGAAAATGGTGGAAATCTCCAAGGAAATGGAGGCGAATGTACTGTTTGTGCATTGAAAATACAGTAGGTCTGAACATCTTGTCAAGCCGGTTGTCTCACCGCACACTATCACTTAGACCAGGTGTTATGGCAGTTGCTATGGAGAGTAGTGCATCAAGCAAACATATGAACTGCAAGCACAGACACACCTGCATGCAACGGACCATCACAAAAACACAGTCATAACAAAAACACTGTTAATGCCGTAGTTAATACATTCTGGATGCTAGTGGTCGCATCACTGTGCTGTTATTCTGCTGTTTATCCAAGTGTGCTTGGAGTAAAAAGGCTGTAATGCATGCCATGACCTTTGAAATAATACACTTTTTTGTCTGGCTGAGCAGAACATTTGGCCTTACTTCCTCGCCTACAGGCAGATAATCAATAACAGTCATCTAATTCCCCCCCAACTCCTTCCTTTCCTTCCTTCCCTCCCTCTCTTTTTATCATCTTTCTCTCTCCACTTTCCTATTCATCCCTACTTCTCTCTTTTTCTCCTATCTGATATCATACTTCCCCTGTCGTCAGTATGATCTACGGCCCTGCCATATGCCCTGCGCCTGTTATTTATGCCGCGGCACACCGGTTAGTACATAACCGTGGCCTCCGACCATTACTGTAACCCAGGGGTGGTCTTCTAAATTCACATGGTTATGCTGACCGAGTCACCTTCTGGGACAAGCACTGCTGCACAGAATCACATCCTCCATTAACTACGCAATATGAGTAGCACAGCTGTAGGCTTTCATTTTGAGATTACAGCTCTACTTCTTGCCTTGTGGTCCTACCAACAGGAGTTTGATTGAAGACCCTTGAGATTATAGTATGACGGAGTACACGGTTTGTGGTTTACTACTCATTTTAATGTAACAGCCTCTAAGATGGAAAAACCTAAGGGCTCATGGTAAATTTCTGTGGTAATATGATGTGGTTAATAAGACAGGCTATTCCTTCAGGTGTCTTGGAAAAAAGAACAAGGACGAGACCAAAAATCAGGAAGCGTGACGCTTAATGAAATCGGTCTACGAAAGGAAGCAGAGCGGCGGTTTGCAAATAAATGAATTAATTGATCCTCTCCACAACTCAAATTAATCATCGGTAGAGCTTTATTGTGACATGTTTAGTGTAATTACAGCAGATAGGGATGGCTTTTATGAGTTCTGAGAAAGGCAGTGGATGTAGTGGAATGTGGCAGGTTGTGTTAATTAAATCCTCACTGACTGGGCTCCTGTGACAGCCTTTACTTATTCTCTCAGTCAGAGATAATGAATAATACACAGAGTCTGTGAGTCGATGTTGACAGCCTCAACTTTGTAGTGGTTTGCAGAAGTGATGGGTGTTCAGAAATATCACATTTTGGCATACCCTATTAACTGCTCACCTCGAAAGAGGCAAATGCAATAATTTCATCGATGCTGGTCAACAGTAGCAAAGAGGCAAGAGAAACGTGACTATGATGGGAAGGTCAAAACATGATCTTTGTCCACAAATTGCTTGATGGCTGGTACTATTCTGTGGTTATAGCAGATTGGCTTGCCTATAACTATGCCAAACATGATACCATTGACCATTTTATTATTACATTTTCTGTAATTGGTATGATCCTGTGGTAAGGTTCTAACGTCACTGCAGTTTCATCAGGAAAGGACACAGATTTGCTTTCTACAACAGTAATAGTCAATAAATGGGTGATGTATCATCCTTATATTACAAATAAAAAAAGAACAAGTAAGAGCTCTTAACTAATGGTTGAACATGCCCTGACTGTGCAGACCTGATTCCGAGCATGCTTGCTCAGTCAACCTTCCCTTGAGAAACAGGTTAAAAATATTGATGCAGATGTAATGCATGCAAAATCAACAGTGCCTTTGACAGCTGTAAGCAGACCGATCAACTACAACCTTGAAAAACACAGCTTAGCAGCTTAGAGAAAATGGGACTATGGCTCTTAAACATGAGAAAAATGTCAAGCTTAAGGCCAAGCTATAAGGCTGATAGCGAGTCAAGCCGTTCTCCCTTGAATTCTATGGCCCAGTGGGTAAGCAAGTAGGGCTTGGTGTGTAAATGTGTGAGGAAAGGGGGTCAGGGTGAAAAGACTCCCATTAGCCAGCTCATTGAGTGTAGGTATTAGAACCCTCCTGACATGCAGCGGGCCCATCCATCCATAGTCAGTCAGGGTCTGGGGAGCTGTTGACTCATTGGCCTGAAGAGCTTTAAGGTGGACCTTGCTCTTTACCTGCAGGGGTACAAGCCCAGGGCATCATTTTTCCATTGCACTGTGTTTAATTTATTATTTTTACACAGAAATAGAAACTTCTGCACAATATGATGTACCAAATGCAATATAACGTCTAAAAAGTCTAAAATTAGAAGTCTAAAAATAGTTAGAATATTCATTCATTTTTGAAGTGATGTATTGTACTAAATAAATGAGGGTTGACAAAACATTAGAAACACAAATAAATGCGCTTCAACACAACAACTGTGACCTAAAAATGACCATGGGGTGAATTAATTTGTGGTGCTTTCATATTAGATTGTTAATTGCTATCCATTGTACAGGGATTTCTATTTTTCTGGTGTGTTGTCTATTTTGGAGTGTTGTGTAATCATATGCTTTGCATGATTCAGAGAAGGGCAGAGACAGACGCAGGGCAGCTTTTGCTGTTATCAACTTAAATTAATTTGGATGAAATCCTCTATACTAACCCAATCAAGACAATATGCAATTATGAAATAGGGGTAATATTATGAAGCAACTGTTCAAAATCTATTAAATCAATGTCAATGTCAATAAACCACCACATGGCGCATAGCTTAAAGTCAAAAATAGCGCTTCTACAACGCCTTCAGGTTTAATACGTTTTGTTTCTCTGAAAAAGTCATTCTTGTCCTTAATTCTGTACCTTTTCGGATACAGCTTTGGTTTTTATCAACTGTTCAACTAATTCTAGAAGTCGTTTCAGACCATTTCCGATTTACAATTTATACTGTTACACTTTTTTAGCACCATAAAGAGGAAATGACATGTAATAGGCCCTCTTTATTAACAACTGTTGAACAACAAAAATGTAGAATGGCACTAAGATTGGACGACAGGTTGAAAATTGGCTGAGCATATTACACTTTTAACTAAAAAAAGAAAAACAGCATGAAGCAATAAACAAATTGATTTGATGTAAAATTACACCGTAGCTGTAGCAGGGCTCAGACTGCTCAGGTGTAAGTAATTGTGTGACTTGCATTTGACCCTTCAAATATCAATTTGATTCAGGTGCACCTTTGTGAGTGACAGTTTTCATCACCCTGTGTGTTCGTATTCAGTGAGACGGCTTATATTTCTGGAAAAATAATATGGGATCGTCACATTTAGATGCCTGACTCTCTCACCCTGCTGGCCTATTGCCTGGTTTAGAGTGAAACACGACACTCCAATAAAAACAAATGTAGGGACTAAAAAAAAAAAAAGAATCAATCCCAGGCAAAAACGATAACCAGTTAATTGACTGTTACTCTAATGGAGGAAGCAGTATGTCACTCACACGCATGGTGAAACACTATTGATAATCACATCAGTCATGCTCTCAAAAACGAGTCTTCAGTAAATTATGTAATTAAATAATAAAAGCCTGTTGAATCTGTTTGTGGCAGATATTTAAAAGCAGATGTCAATTCACGGATATCCCTGTCTATTCCTGACAATGTGCAGATGTTACCGGATGTGAATGTCTTGTCACATCTCCAATATCTTCTGAAGCCCAGAGACAACATCCAGAGATGGAGTTCAATATGTTCTGACACACAACAGCGGCCATAACTTGAAGTTTAAATCAGTGACAGGCAACAGCTCGGCTCTCAATAAATGTATGACAGAAGCCAGAAGCAAAAATATTTTACTGTACAAGCTATGCAGTAGGAGTGTGGACACAATAACAGGAACACCTACATGCGGGTGTGCAATACTGTGCTATCTAGTAAAAGAACTCTACAATAAGCTAGATGAATGAATAGATGATTCAACTTTGTGGTATTTTGTATGGGCTGTAGTTTGTGATTGTTGTATTGGATAACATATTATGTTCCTGTTTTTCCTCACTGTGATCTTCATTCATACTTCACAGGTATTATTATTGTGTCCACCCTGTGTACGTGACTGTATACACGAGACAACGAAGATAACTTTAACAGGACATAATTAGTTTATGTTTAGCGAGAGGAATGGTTTTTACGCCTTCCCCAAAGACTGGAGTTGACCTCAGCATCGTCAGTGCATCAGGTGGCACAAAAAGGAAGAATTTTATATTAATTCATAATTACA
This sequence comes from Morone saxatilis, assembly GCF_004916995.1. Lineage (NCBI taxonomy): Eukaryota > Metazoa > Chordata > Actinopteri > Moronidae > Morone > Morone saxatilis. Next base: position 6,909,352 of record NW_023339796.1, on the reverse strand, counting down.
TTTTCTTTTTCCTGCTTCTGGTGTTTAAGAGCTTGAGAAAATGTGTTCTTTGGGAGACAGTGGAAAGCTCTGACGCGTTAAAACACTCTTTGAAAACCACTGGCCCACTTAAAACAGGATAAACACATCCCAGCATTAGCCTTCCGTTAACACCTTTCAGGATGTTGAATTTTTCCCAAAGTGGTTGAAGTTAAAGGGGAAATTAGAGAAATGTAAATCCGTTCTTAAGTCATTAGGACAGGCTGCAGATGTGTTTAGAGTTTGTAATACCAAATTAGATGCTTTCAACAATATAAAAGTGGTGGGAAGCAGCCAAAACTGTAATGATCTGAAGTTAAAGAACTAGTCTAATTCACCTCCTGTGCTAAGAAAAACAGAAATGCTTAAATTTTTCACAAATTCCCTTACAATTAAAGATCTGACTGTCTTGCCTTTTCTATATTCAATCAACCACTCTATTAATGTTATTTTTACTCATTGACCTCCCTCTCTCTGTCTTTCTCTGCCTCTCTCTCTCTCTCTCTCTCTCTCCCGAGGCTATAGACATGATCAGCACTGACGGCGCAGACATACCAGACATCACAGTCTTTACAGATACAGCTTGCCAAAAGCACAATACAGATGATAACATGTTGCCTCAAAGCAACGACTCCCTCCAGATGTCTACATATAACAGAAATTTTACTCGGGTGTCTCTTGGGACAAATCAATTAACCAGGGTCAGTTAAGCCAGCAACTGAAAATTTGAAGTTATGTATCGATCGTACCACATTCATCCTAATTTTAAAACTGACGATTTTTTCTGCTCAAGGACACTCCAGCAACGTAGCTTCTGCAGGGTTAAAGCCACACATACCAACACCAAAATCTCAACAAACCATTCATTCACATTCCTTGGCACAGAACAAATTCTTAAATGGTTGAAGAGGGAAAAATATTCAGCAGTGTCAGTGTTTTATTGATTTTATTTATTGATTTTATACAAGTTTATGTTTGTAATCTGTTTAATTCCATGTGTGTTTTGGTTTGGTAAACAGGGACCAGAATATAGCTGCTATCACCCTTACCAAACCTAAAAAGCTATCTGTCCCCTTACAATGCCTTGGAATTCAAAGTCCTTGGAAGTAAGGATGTGAGGATCCAGATTGGGTGGCCAGGAGGGTGATTCCACCCTGCCATATTGTGTGAGTCCTTGGGAGAAGCATGCATAGACAGATGCAGTTTGTATCTGTCAGGCTGGATATGATCTACGATGCTGGGCCTCCAGCCAGCAGATGGTGGGAGAAATTAAATCTGTGACACAGACCGTCACAATGGAGCTCAGAAATACAGTACGGGGGGGAAGGGTACACCTGTAGATTGGCGTATGTGTTTGTGTGAGGGTGCGTGTCCCTGACTGGTTTTGTTTTTGTGCAGGTTTGTGCTTTTGTACTCCTACAGCATGTTGTGACAAATAACAGCCCTGCCTAAAACGGAAGCCAAACCTGTTCTACTTGGAAGTAAACCCAAACTTTCACAGCATGCATCATGTTCCTAAACAACCTACAGTAAGGTAATGTTAAACATGAACTGACTGCTCACATCCTCTAACAACATGAGGGAACAGGCAGCTATTAATAAAATGTCAGCATGGACATTACAGAAACCCACCCGCATTCAAAAAGAGAATCAGAAAGAGTGAAAAAGTAATGTGGGGGAATAGTAGTTACACAACAGACCTTATTTTGGTCATTGTAGATGATTTGAATGGTGCGAAGGAAAGGAGAGGATTAAGTTGTCGGAGGAGCAGGGCTCGGTATTAAATCATTCCGATATAGCTTCTGTATGCATTATCTTGCCTGGGAAGAGGCGCAATGAGATTTCTATGCTGTTTATCCAGTCAGGTTTGTTGTCCGCACTTGCCTGGCTCCTGAGATATTTATTACTGGCATTGTGTCGCAATCATTTTTTGCCTCTGCACCAGGGACTATAATGCATGCCAAGCAAATAAAGGCCTTTTCTAACCGGTGAGGCCGTAATTTGTTTACTGCCACCAAACACAGGACCACTAAACACAGTTGACACAGTAAAGCTGTGAGATTCCATTTAGAATTTTTTCAAACTTTCTTCCCAAAGTTTTTAACACTGCTACATAATTATGGCCTATTTTCTTATCAAAAAATTAGAGAGGCATAAGATGGACTCATAGGACATAACTATTAATATTACAAGGCGCTGTATCACTCCAAAGTTTGATGTTTGAAGTGTTTTCACCAAGCAAGGGGCTATTTTTTCACCACTGCAGAAGCTTTGAATCCTTGCATATTTCCCATTTGACCTTTCCAAAAATTACATCTTTTTCTTGACATTACATGTCCAGAAACTCGCAGTTGCCAGGGAACTTCAAAAAAGGTCTGCAGCTGGTCTGAAGGAGTACCTTTCTAATTCACACCCTGACAGCGGAGGATTCTGGTAATGATGGGGCTTTTGATCTGGTACCATTAGATAACATTCCTCCTTTCTAGAAACAGGTCCGCTGTCTCCCAAAGGAAAAGAGAATGTTCTCCAGCACAGCAGAAAAATCACAGAATATACCTGAGTTTCAACTGCATACCGAAACAACCTTTTCAAGACACATGGAGATCTGCATATATACGGTTTGCCATGTTTGTTTTAGCTTTTTAATTTGGAGGAATTTTGCTGAAACTATTTAAAATTATAGTGGATACGGTTAAGATTTACACTTTCCTGGGGTTTTATAGGATATTTGATCAGTACAAATGACTACAACCCGGGTTTCCAGGTTTCAACTTGTTTTGGTAATACATGCCAAGAAAACAGTGTTTTGCGAGCCATTCCATTCTTGCGCCATAAAGGAAATTAAAGTTGCGTTGTTGTACAGTGTTTTTTCTCTGTGATATGTGACCTCCGATTAGATGTTTGTGTTGAATCTCCTCACTAGAAATTTCGCTGGTTTGTTTTTAACTTGGAAAATATTCATTATTATTTCTAAGTTACATGTTTTGGTTGCTGTAGGCCTTTCACAGGACTTGTCAATGTTGCAATTCCCTGGTTGCTGATAGAAGCCAATTAAAACCATGCACCTTTAACGATTTTGCTCAAGGCAATTTCATCATAATCTGACTCTGGTTTTACGAGTTTTCAGCTTCCGATTGTGAAAACACTACAGTCTCTCTGTCCATTGCACCACCAAGCTTTTTATCATCACCATTAGTGTCATGACATGGTTTTGACACCACCTTAGTCATTTCTTGATGTGAGTCATTGCATTTCACATTTTACATGCTCATCAAATGTTAACTGCAATGAAAATATGAAATATTGCCTTGACATGGAGAAGTGGCAGCACACTGCATTTAAGACTGATGTTGTGAGCTGAGATGTCTTTTCTGGACGGCAGTAGTTTATTTCATACATCACCGAGACAAGGACCATTTACCTGAACATTTACTGAGGCAGTTCAATCCAAGAGGGGCGCACAAGGTCAAAACATTGGCATCGTTACCCAAGTAATGAGTCATTGTTCCCTCTGGTCATCTCTCTATACTACCCTGCAACGTCATACAACCACCACCACACTGTCCACTATATTAAATAGGGAGAGAGACAGAGACAGAGAGACAGAGACATAGATAAAACAGAGAAATGAGTAGATACAACAACAAAAAAATAAGTCATAGAGACAAGAAGACAGAAAACAGAGAAAACAGAAATGAAAGAGGGGGGAAGAGAAAGTGAAATGAAAGACTGATAGCAACAATATCTCTCAATCACAGCTTTCCCTCTGGTCTCAGCATTGTCTGCATCATTATTTAACCATACAGGTCAGACCTGCACACAGCTGAGTGACTCTCACTCTCTCTTACACACAGTCAAGGCAGGATTATACATTTGAAAATTAATTTTGCATGTAGCCCATTATTCAAAACATCACAGAGAGAAAATTATTACAATAGCAAAGGATCCTTGGATTTTGACTTATGACAGTATGACAACAATAAAGAAACCCAACTATGTTCTTATGATTCTACTGGTGTGTGTCTCTCTCTCTCTCTCTCTCT
>NW_023339796.1:6904585-6905231 GCF_004916995.1 Morone saxatilis | reverse complement strand
ACACACACACACACAATGAGAAATGGCAGAGCTGACTTTGGGCACATATGTAAGTCTCAGTGGTGTGACCTCTCAGGCGGGGGCGTGAGAACTGCCACGAACAAAGAGCAGGGCTGTTACAGCGTGACAGAATTACAGAGTGACTCCAGACTCATGACTGCAAAAGTGCTAAAGCCCGACCCGATTCTGGTGTGAAAACATGGCTTTTGCAACTTGCCACAGGTGAGTGGCAGGCAAAGCTATACAGTAACAGTTCCGATCATCTGGTCAGGTTTTGAAAAAAGACAAGGACCAGACACAACATCCTCTGTGGACAGGACACCATAAACAGGTCTAGTATGAATTGCATACACAACTCTTTGAAACAAAGATGGGTAATATTCATCTTAGTCAGCCATACTGACTCAGAAAGTGAAGGAAATGCCAGTGAAGTCCATTTTAAATATAAATTGTAAAGCTTCATTGCATTAATTACTATTTATACACTTGTATGCAAAAAAAGGAATCCCATAAAGTTCCCTGGTGTTCCATAAGAAGTTGGCAGTACTGACACAAAATTAACATGCTAATGGTAATCACAAGCAGGTGATCCAAACAGTATAATGTACTTCTGAACCTTGGTATTTTCCTTTTTACACTGGCTACA
>NW_023339796.1:6882581-6904520 GCF_004916995.1 Morone saxatilis | reverse complement strand
TATGAAATAATCATAATTAATGCTCAACCTTCCTTTGCTCTGCTAAAACCCATAATCCAGATCGACTTAGTGGTATAATGACTTCACCATTCTCACTGCCTCTCTGAATGAGTGTACTCAATGTATTATGACAACTTCATGTGGATGCAAAGTCACATGTACTTTAAGTTATGCAGGGAGTGCAAGGCTTTTCTTTTGGAATGCAAAAACAGGAAGATATTGTTTATGAAGTAATTTTTTCAACCTTTATTCATTTAGGGAACATTGTCTGAGACGTCACATGCTTTTAAGCAATGCTTAGCTTAACGCATTCTCATCTTGAGAGCTACGTAGGACAGTTACAGTCCTCACTGAGCAGCTTTACCGCTTCTGTGCCTTGCTCAATGAATTAAGTTTTCAGATGGTTTCTTAGTCACTTTATCCAGATTTTATCATTTGATTCAAAAAAGCAACACTGTGACGTGACACCGACTTCTCAAACCTTCAGGCTACCACCGCCCCATTAAGGAGAAGCATCATTAGTCTCAGTCTGTTTGGTGCTGCCCCAGTGTTTTCTTGTGTAGTGCTACTGATATGAACTTGATGTATCGCTAGGCTACAAACAATAGTCTAAAAATAGAGACGAGCTGACAACATTGCTCCACAAGGCTGTGTGTGTTTGTACTGAGCGTGTTTATGTTAGTGAATATGCATGAATGCGTTTCTGGCTGTACATTTGGGTGCACAAGTGCATGTATGAACAAGCTCTTAGTTGTTCGGCACATCCTCGGGGTTATGGACTAGCAGATGGAATTGAGAGTTATTTTACCAGCCTCTGTGATTGCATTAACACTTACAAGTCTTGCTCTGATAAAAGGAAAACGCTGACGGAATAATTCCAAGGTTTTCACAAATTTAACAAAAGCCATACCACTTATTCAGTATATTCATTTGTTACATTGTGAAGATTTTCCTCAGTTTGCAATTTGATTAAGTCAACTCAATAGCATCTAATATAATGTAAACCATAGTTCTAACTGATGATGTCATTACAACAATTCTAATTATTTACATTTACAGCTAAATCTCACAGCAATAAGCATTTATATTATCATCTTGTAATGTTGTATTATCAGTTTTGGCAGAGATTGTTTACTTCCAGCAGATACAAAACAATTTGGCAACATCCCAGCCCTAGTTTGGAAATAAATATCTGTCTCTCTTGATAAATGTTCAACAAAGACTTCAACTTCACCAGCCACTCGTTTACTTTGGCTGTCTGCCATTTCACTCTGGACAGGTAGCGTAGAACTGGCTTGCTTGAGCTTGTAGGCTGAGAGTAGCTGTCCACAGTTTTTTTTATGAACCTACATTGTTTTGGTTTGTCAGACCAATACAATGAGCTCAAAGTGGCTTAACTCTGTGTAGAGGTGCAGACTCAGCTGTTGATTTTTGTTTGGATTGTTACTGGAATCATCAACACTAAGTAACCTTTTTTCAATTGTATCTTACCATAAAGAAGATTGCGTAATCCATAGAAATAAATAAATAGTAAGCACTGTAAGAATTTAACTTGTCATTGCATTGCAGCTTTAAATATTTTATAATAAGTGTTCTTTCACATGTTCAAGCCAAAACACAGTGTTTGCAATTAGAGAGGCAGTGTTGTGTGCCATGGTTAAAGGTCTGGTTCCCATTCCTGCTGAAAATGTATGTAGTGAATGTGTATTATTAAAGCCCTACAGATAAAAGCATTCCATCATATGGCATGTGTCTTTGTGGTACTTGACTCTGGGGTTAGCAACACCGAGCATAGGATCATAGAGAGAACACAACTTCATGCAGAGCACGTCTGCTGGCGAGAACAGTTGCTCACTGTTGAGTAAGACTGCTGTCCGTCTTTTTATTTCACTAACTGAGGGAACTCAAACTCTGTATCCTATTTTGCCCCCCAACACTAACGCTGTGATTAATCTCATCTCATTTATGTGCGCTTCATGTCATGTTAGTGCTGTTTGTGCAGGCAACAGCATTCCTCACGATACAGTGCAAAGAAGGGCTAGAAAGAAAACCTTTCTTTGCGCAGGAGAAAAGTCCCTTCGGGTAGATTACACAAGCACAGCCGATGATATCATCAAATCAGCGTGGATAGAGAAATAAAGGAAGGGTGGGTATAGAAAGAAAGAAAGAAAGATGGGATTCAAACAGGGGACGGAAAGACTGTATTTGAGAGAGAGGGATCTGCTTTAATGCCAGTGTAATGGCTTCGGACAGCCTTAATCCTCCCGCTGGCTAGCTCTGGAGCTTTTTTCTTGAAAGTTTCTAATGAAATCAAGTCCTGCGATGACGAGCACCCATCAACTAAGGAAGAAATTCACGCTCACAGCTCAGTGATATGGAAGGCTGAGCAGGGAGAGGTGCAGAACCCTTGTCCACATAAATCACATACATTAACTCTATGGGCAAGAAGGGGAGAGGAGATCCATGGAGGTCAAACTAGCCTGCAGGCATGGAGGGAAGCCCTGTATGAGGAAAAACTGTTTATATTTCCATGTGGAGCAATTTTCTTAAGGTTCTCTTGATAAGCAGGAAATCACTGACTTTTAATAATTAATTTAAGTAATATATTTTTTTCAGTCATTATTCACAATCAGGCTTTTGATGAGGCAATTTATAGTCTTTTTAATTGATTATAGGATTGATTTGTTGTAGTAGAGGACTCATTAAGAGAGGGAGACAAACTAAATATAGCATTAGAGCCAATAAATGTCAATTATTTCTTACAATATGACAGGATTCCAGGTCATACATTTGCTGAATTGCTGAACTGTATGCTATCTTTTTTAAAAACGCATTCCTTGCATTTTTTTCCCCGACTTGTGGTAGTTTACATTAAGATAGATCTACTCCTCCGTGACACTGCCAATACAAGGAATCCTCAGAGTTAGCAAATGTTTTTGTATGAATTATTAAGGCAAACACCCATATTTGCTTTTGGATATATTGGAATAAAAGCTTCAAAAACCAGTAGCAGCAGGAAAAGGAGGAGGGGTTAAAGTAAAGAGTCAGAGTGAAAGCAAGATGGAGAAAGAAACCAAGCGAAAAAGAAAGACTTATCTTACCTTCAAGCACTGTAAGCTTGGCACTGGTGTTGATCTCGCCTGCACTGTTGGTGGCTGTGCACTCGTAAATGGCTTCGTCTCTGTGTGTGCGCAGTGGCTGGATCCGCAGTACGGAGCCCGAGCCATCATCAAACTCAATCACCTAGGAGAGCCAGAGCAAAACAAAAGGCCAGGAATGTTATTTTTAGGGGCCTCCATTTCTTTACAGGAATATCCCTTTATTGCCGCATGTAATAACGCTCGTTTAGACTTGCAGATTACAGTTTTCTTCATTTTTGTGTTTCTGATTTGAGAGAGGAAAAATGTGCCAGTTTTGCAGCTTTGCCAGTTTTTCAAAAGCCTATTGTGATGTCCAGATGCAAAATTTGAATTTTTAGAAGTAGAATATAAGTCTGCTGCCCTCACTGAATGGCTAATGAAGCCAAAGTTTCCTCTCAAGAGACATCAACCATGATCAGCAAAATTGTATCCAAACAGACTGTGATGCACAGCAGAACCACAATAAGGATCACATCAACCTGTATCAACCAGGAGTAACAATAGTACCACCAGCTACCGTGGCTACCTTACATTTCAGAAGAAAGATAGTGTGAGTTCCCACCTAAGGTACTTCCTTCTGTTTATATGGGTTCAAAAGAGGGAGGGGAATTACATCAAGTAATACATCAAGGGGATGTATGGCCAGAGATGGTGGAGCTGAGGAACAAAAGGGGAAGGATGAGGGTGTGAAAAGACTGAAGGAGATGAAGAGGACTATATAAATCAAGATGGAAGGAGATTAAAGAGAAGGGAAGCCTGTCTGGTCTCGCTTGGAAAAGAGAAGAGTTGGTGTGATGCTCAATAACAGGGCAATTGATTGTGTGTGCTTTGTGAGTGTGTGCTTGCTGTGAACACTGTGAGCGTGGATTTGTCTGCGTTAATGAGAGAGGGTTAGAGAGGCAGTCTAAAGCCCACGCCTGTAATGTTTAGTCACGTGTGCTTGTGTTTTTGTGTGTACATGTGGGTGTGTATGTTGAGTGTTCAGAGATCTGAAAGTCACGCATGAGTGCTCACCTCAAAGCGCTGAGAGCTGACTTTCTTGCCTTTCTTCATCCAGGTGATTCTGGGTTTGGGCTCCCCGGCGGCCTGGCACACAAACGACGCAACTCCGCCCGAGATGCCCGTCTGGTCCTCTGGGGATTTCACAAAACTTGGCAAGCCTGAGGAGGAAGGAGCAAAGGGGGCAGAGGGAGATGGAAAGTGATAAAAAGAGGGAGGGAAAGGAGTCAGGGACATGGAAAGTGGGAGAGAGGCAAGGGAGAAGGAAGAGCAGAAGGGAGGGGGAGAGGTGAAGGTGATGTTAGTGCCAGTCACATCGGCATGTAAAACTTGTTTATCTGTGGGTATCACTTTCTCCACACAAAGGCAACAATAGAAAAACACTGTTGCTGTGCACACCTGCAGCTCTTTCATGCGAGAAACATTGAGTCTTTGTGTCCCTGTCTGTCACTATTTTATGTTGAATTTCTCACCTCTGCTTTGACACACCATTTGAAACGCAAACGTTTGTCAACCACACACACTAGAGTTTCAGTTTTATCTATTGATCATGAGGGATTGCATTAAAATCAATAGATAAAACAAGATATTGTATATGTTTGCAAAAATCATCACAGAGAAAGAAACCCTAGATTCTGGTAAATTAGACACTTTTTACTTAATCTGCTTAGCAATTATCCATTTGTTGGGCTTATGAGGCACATCCTAAAATCTAAACAAGGCTACTACTTTGTTGTGATCCTGTGAGCTCTGTGTGACCTCTCAGATGTGTGTTTACAACAACAGTGCACTACCATGGAGAACACATATAAAGGTGCTTCCCCTGTTTGCCTTCAGGGTGTTGGATACGGAGCACCACACCCAACATCATTATGCACAGGACAATAGAGTGTGTGTTTCCGCGACAGCCCGTCTAAGTTGACATGATGCTACAATGAACGCACCTTAGCTGCTTGCTATAGCCGCCATGCTTTATGCTGTATTTACAGTCTCAGACGTGCATAATAGGAGTCTGGCTTCAACAATGAGGCACGATGTCCTTATTACCAGCTCCATCAGCTCGCATTTCATCTCCAGAGTAATTAAAGAGGGAGGTGGGGAACACCTAAACCGCAGTGATGACGAGGAGACCGCCCCGTGGAGACACACACAAAGGGGTGAATCGTTATGCTGTGTACACAGAGGAGACATAGCCTTCCCTCTCTGAGCGCACGCTGGGGAAAATCCAGCAATGGCGGCCACCATTCTTTTCTTTTTAATGTGTTCTAATATAACATTGGTGGGAGAAGGTGCCGGGAGGGGTCTATATCTAGTTAGCATAGCACTGTACCTCATTCTTATATGGATTGGACCTTTACTGAGCACATTCTCCAGGTCTACTTGTTATATCATCAACCTCTGCTCTCACTTGACTAGAGAGAGAGGGGTGGTGCTGTTTGTCCTTGCTCGGGGACATCTCTGCAGAGGGGCTTTCTTTAAGCAATACAGCAGTATACAATAAATGAGATACTGCGTGTGGGTAGTGACGTGTGTGCAGACGTAACACTTTGATGCGAGATTGCTGTACACATTCAATTGCAACTGGTTGAACGGACAGAGGTACTTGCAGAAATATGAGATGTAGCTCCTGAAGAAAAGCTTACTGTTCATGCAGGACAGTCCTCTTCAATCTTGAATTTCCCTCAGGATAAATAAAGTATCTGTCTGTCTGTCTATCCATGACATAGTGACATTTCCATAACACACACACATACACACTCCCTGCCTAAAAAATAAGTTTTAAAACGTGCTCCAAGTGAATTGGAAACTTTAAGATGACCGTGCAGATGCAGTGCTACAGTGACACACTGCAGTCAAACAGCAGGTAAAACCTTAGAACTGCTCCATACACTCAACATTCAACAACTTTAAAAAGAAAAGTTGTTTAAAAAAACAACCATGATATGCTAAAAATGACAAACAAATCCACAGCATTTTACATAACACTGATAGGCTGAAGTGTACTGTGGTGCAATGTAGTGTGTGAGTAGGCAGTTATGTGTGCTTGGCGATACACAGTAATCCATCCATCCATCTGTGCCCTGTGACCCTTCATAGTACCTAAACCCACCTGACATTTGAATGATATTTTCGTCCCGGTTCTCCCACGGACAAGATTTAGACGGCAACAGCACAGTAATAAATCCTTTTCTATAGCATCAGGACGTGGCTGCGGCACACACACAGGCAGCAGCAAGAGCCGTGCTAACGATTCAAACCTGATAAGCTTTAAAGAGTATATGCCTGAGCATGCATCTGTGCGTGCATGGGTGGTGAGTTGGAATCCTCAAGACCTGATTATCACCATTCTGACTTCCAAGACTTACTGCTAACATCTGTCCACAGCACTTCTATTTAAGTTGATGTGATGGCTTTTCACTTTGTTGCTAAGATGGAGGATCAGGCGGCATTAAAGAGTTCTCGGCACATGCTTCAAATTAAAGGATGTAAGCCCATGTATTGCTACAAACATTTAAGTGAGGGACCGCTGGATCTTAGAAACCATAAGGATTTTTAGGGATAAGTGGAAGAAAAGAGTAAACTGGCCCTCACAGAGCTTTTCCCATATTAATCCTCTTAAAAAAGCTTCCCCTGCATTTCGATAGTTAACCTATGACTCAAAGGTGAACTATGGCAAATTCAGAGCTGTCCATCTGTAATCCAGATCTCACCAAGCATTCAATCACAAAATCTGGACGGGGTTAATAGTGGTCCCTCACACACCAATGAAAAGGGCAGAAGCATTTATTTTTGGACTAAGACTCTGCAGAGTTCCTCCATCACTGTGCCACCACTGGCAGGTAAGGATATCAAACTGTTGGGTTTGTCAGTTCTTTTCTTAGAGAGACAAAATCCAGGCCTTTTTTCTCTGCCTGTGTCCCATTTTCCTGGCTGTCAGGCACTTGTCACATGAAAACAATGGCAGGGATGGGGTGGAAAACACATAAGCCTACCTATGCAAATCCTTCAATCAGCCAGTGACTGCAAGCTTTGAGCTGCACTCTTTCTAAGCTTTGATACATCACATTCAAAACTCCTATCTTGACGCACAAGGCTTCCACACATGCACTCTTCTCACAGGCAGAGTGTAGAAAGTGCTGCCACATCCGTCAGGCCCAGTATTGGTTGCATGGTCCCAGAATTTCAAGGTTGAGGTTATTGACTCATGGATGGCACTAACCAAATTAAGGCATTTCTCTAATTCTAATTTCTAATTCTAATCTAATCACATAAACAACTAAACTGGCTTATGAAATTGCTTGCACACACTCATACCTGGACCAAAAGTCAATTATTCAATATTTCTTTTAATTACCCAATTAATGCAGTCAGAAAGATCAAAAAGTGACCCACATGAAAAACAGTGTTGCTCCAGTCTACACAAACAGCAGCATGGCTGGTGGTGGTGGAAAAAACCCAACCACAACACATTTGTTGTTAGTCGAGCAAAAAGCCTTTCATGTTACAATTAACAAATGGAATAAATTAGTTAATCGAAGCAGAAAAAACAACACACACAAATAAAAACTCTCAATTTTCTTTTTCTTATTTTGTGGGGTTAATAAGTTGTTTCTTATATGCATCTACACACCCTGACAGATAATCTGATTATCAAACAAATCATAGGGTTATTAGGGAAATGAATGCAAACTTGTAACGCCTAACATAACACAAAGTGCTATCTTAATATAGTGAAGTTATTAGTAGTAATTCTGAATATTTAGTATTTATGCTGTAGTGCCACCAGGTGTATTCTCACTTAAAATCACAACTATGTATATCTGCGGCCTGTTGATTTGAAATTTAAATTTGAAGGCAGACAAATCTGCATAGATCCCTGGTTTAGACAGCACTGAGGGAGCCTAAAGGATGCTGATTGCTCTGCATGGGCTGGATTAAACAGCTTCTCTCAGTTAACATAATGCCTGAAGCAATATTTGTGGGGTCTGAAGTCATTAGAGAGATGAAAGGTACAGGGGGTTCCCGAACTCCAGTGTTGCTACAGGTGTTTTATTTTCCATTAGACAGATGTGAAGGTGTTGGGACGTGTGATCGGGAACACCTATCAACATACAGTAAATGACTTTCAAGGACAATAAGAGTATGAATAAATTAATGAATATGGGTCATATTTTAGGACAAGAATAGAAGTGAGCTTTTAAGAGACTGGATAAAATGGAAAGTGGTTTACTGAAATATTGTTTTTCGCTGTTCTGACCCACTCAAAGCATTGTTACTGTATAGTGCGCTTCCTAAGCAGCTATACAGTTTTGTCTTTTTTCTTTGTTGGGGGCCTCAGAGCAGGGCTTGTAATAAATGCAGAGACAGCAGGGAGAGTTGTGTAAATGGCACTTGTGTGGCTAACAATTAGTGTATTCCCAGGCCTGCCGGAGTGCCCAATGAGAGCTACTCTGTGGTGTAGAGTATCAGGGATCGATACACACGCGGCAGAGAGAAAACCATTAATTCTTATTAATAATGGATTAGCAAGTTATCATTTTCATGAGGCAACACTTAGTGGAAATTTGTCTGATGGCATCAGCACTGGTTGTTTTAATGGAACACTTCCATTAAGGCCTTTTCGGGCCATTAGCAGGCAACTTGTTTGCAATTAATTCCATATAAAGCTGCCTCCCCTGCAAGTTATTTACCCCGATAAAGTCAACTGCACTTCAGGCTGTTTGTTTAAACCAATAAACATCATGTTTGCTATCTGCACTCTTTTACAGCTGAACAACAAGGAGCATTGTGTCATTTTTTCCCAAATGACACATGTACATGGAACGTTAGAATTTATGTGGAGGGACCCTAGGACTGAATAATATAAAGCACAGTTTCTCATAATCACATCCCTGTGGTCGATGTATTTCGGGTCAACATGATTTATTTTATTATCTAGTTTTTAAAATGTAATCTCAAATCTGTCACATTGAGTTTACGTTATGAAGAGATAAGAATGCAGCTGTCATTGTGCAAAGCAGTACAGCAGTCCACCAGCTCCTCCACTGGTTTTTTACTGTGTAAATCACACCATATTGTTTGCCTCACTGTTAAACATACACTTAAGGTAAGTGAGACACAGTATGAATGTTTTAGCTAAGGTCATTTGGTTTAAATATCTTATCCTTATAGTGTCTAGTAAACACTGAGAAGATCCTGGCTTTAAAAACAACTAGGACTTATATGGGTGGAGTTTCCTTCTTTCTCCACAAGTTTGAACAGGTTTTTGCGGGATGTTCCGGTTTAGTTGCACTAAACGTTCCCACTCATTGGCAGTCAGCTCACACAGCATTTACTCCTGATAACACAGAAGCCAAAGAAACTTTTTTCTTTTTTGTGAACGATAGTGTAGTGGCCTAAGATTGATGGAGCGTTATAAGCAGAACTTCAGTGAAATCGGCAATGGGGCTCATCATCACTAGGATACTGTGCTTAAGACAAAATGTCTAAACCTATAGAAGAGGAAAAGAAAAAGAAAAAACATCAAACTTTCAATACCCTTGTGGACGGGCTTTCAATCAGGCCTTCCAGCCCTCAGTGAATTATTCAAGACAGCGGAGAAGAACAAGAACTCTAAGTGCAATTACCCTTCACTTCTCTCTTCCCAGTGTGAGCAACATTAATGTAATGGCTTTCATCTTCTCAAGCCTATTATGAACGAGGGAGGCATCTCTCAGGTCTGCTCTCTCTCTCTCTCTTCTTGTCTGTCAGTCAATATATGACATTTTAAAAAAAGAAAACACACAATGTGCTTTGGTGACCAAAGTCTGGAGTGGGCAATTAAAAACAACTGTTTAAAAACAGGATAAAGGCTTCTTTGTGTACTCTGATTGTGATGATGTGGGTGTTCCTGGTATCACACCATTGAAGTTTGAGGTTTTATATTACTTGTGGTATTTAAACTGGCGCCCAACCTAAATCCAGTCTAAGATGACTCAATACCTGTGGCTTTTTCCAACCCACCTGATTCCTTAGGGGAAAGATTTAACAGACATTTGATAAAGGCAGACACTGCACTGTGATTTCTTTGTTATATTTTCTTAAGATATACCTACTTTTGTTGCACTATTGCATGAAGAAGAAGAAAAATATATATAATATACAAAATGATGGTAATGAAATTAAAGATAACTGTAAACTAATAATGATTTGTCTCCAATGAACAGGCTCTTTATGAAGCATGTGGCCCCTGCCTACAAGACAAGCCTACTAATGTGTCGGCTGAACTGCACAGCTCATCTGCATAACCCTGGGGCTACATCACCTCCAATGTTCATTTAGTTCACTTGATGAAATGTTCTCATTTGCACTGTCATGAAACTAAGTGTTTTTTTCCATTCTGAAACTGTGAAGGACGACTGGCTGCTGCATTTAAATGCATGTGTGGGTGGGTAACACAGTGTCAACCTGGGGACACTTGTATGCAAAACAAAAAATGAAGAGGGAAAAGTACATTTTGAATGCAGCTTGAATATGTAATAAAGGATATAGTGTGACCCCTTTGTAATGGAAATCCAAACTAGTCTGTAAAGTTGTAGTGGGAATACAAAAGGAGATTTGGGCAGATTTGGGATGGAGGGCTTTGTTTATGCTGCTGGGTAAAGTCCAATGGTCACCTTGGCATGGACCCCAACATTAATAGACCAGTTTGGGGAAAATGTTAAGTGTGTTAAGTGATCCCAGGAGGAGGTGGGTTGGTGGCTTCGCAGCTGAGATGGCTCCTAGTTTCTTCAGAGCTCCCATTTTGGGGTTAGCTCATCATCCATCACCATACACCCCCTTGCGACCCCACTAACCTCATTAATTTGCCTCCCCTAGATTAGCTCTCCCTCAGAGACCACAAAGAGCTCCTACCATTGTTCTCATCGTTTCACCCACACGGCCCGGAGGTTTTAAGTAATTCAACTCTCCACTAGCCAAAATTTAGGGAGAAATTAAATTATGTTACTGTAGGGACCTGGAACAACAAAGAGATTCTGGCTTTACATGCGCCAACAGGATCTTTTTTTCTTCTTCCCTTATGATTTAGCATCTTTGAAAAGTTAAGGTGGCCATTTAACCATGAAATAGTTCCCACTTGAGATCCAGTCATGTTTTATGCTGCTCCATGTCCACAGGCTGTTTGGGTTGAGTTAAATGCCTTTAAATGCACCTCAGAGGATGCTCCAAAAGAAAACAATACACGGGACTGTGGCAATGCCTGTAAGTAACTTGATTATGCCAGCTATCTTGAATTTCTCCAATCTCAACAAACTAACCAATGTTTAAGATGTGACAAAAACTGCTATATGGACATCCTTTAATGCTTCTTATACTTCCCACATATCTCTCAGCACGAACTAAATCCTCATCAACTCTTCAACATCTCTTGTAATACTGGATTATTTCAATTCAAAGTAGCCTAAGATTAAGTGAGAATGTAATAAGTAATACGGACAAGCAAGGAACTCAAGTATCTTTTGTCAATAAAGCCATCACTATGAACACAGCATTAAAATGTCTTTCCCCATCTGCCCTTTTCTGGAAGGACACTGGCGATTCTTGTCGTCTTGTGGCATTGCCGAATCCGGGACACAGCAGAGGGGTTTGGGTGGCTGCCTCTGGCACTGCTATTGAGCTCCCTAATTAAACTATTAATCTCACATCATTAACCTCCGATGACCCTTTCCTCCCTCCATTCTGACATTGCTGCACTGGCTTATGAAAACAACATTCCATCGTATCTCCACAACCTTTAAATTGCGGTCCCCCAACACTTTATCTTGCAGATGTTTTTCTCACATATATTGCTTTTTTCCCCACTTCTTTCTCAGAGCATATTTTCCACTGTTTCCACCTTAGCTTCTCTCATTGCGCCTGTCTGTATGATGTGTGTGGACCACAGCTGTGTGCTAACTGCATTACTCTCCAAGTGGCTCTCCAAGGTGGATGTGGTTATTTTTAATTAAAAGAGAATCAATTTCTATCCCTGTCCGTTTTTGAGCTGGGTGACCATATGGACACTTAAAAATACAATCCAATTTCCAGTCCCCCAGCCCCCCATCTGGCCACCCCCCTCCAAACCACTTCCATCACGTCAGGCCATTGTAAGAGCACTAGAAATTGCCAAATTAATCTACACCACATGTCAAATAGGTTGATTTTTTCTTCTTTAAATTCTGGTAAGATATGCTATATACTTCAGGCTATTTGGGAATATTTCTGTCCAAAGGGTTCATGTATATTTAGCAAAGCGTCTCAGTGGGAAACCTCTTAGTGGTCTGGCCATTGAACAATGAAGAAACACAATGGCTAAGAAACTGTCTATATAACCAACAAACTACAATTAAGCTACTGGTGATACAAAGGGGAACACAAATAAGACACTAAAAGGTTGCGAGTGGACTGATATAAAAAGTCACTTTAACTTATTAAGCTAATTATGGTGCCATTGTAATCCTTCTGCCACTGGGAGTGAAAAGAGCAGGCTCGGGTACAAAGGCCTCAGTCGTCTTGCCGCACCTCACATGAAAAGCCACCCAAGATTATAACATGAGAGGCACAAGAGGAGACACATACATCAAAAGCTTATTAAAGCCAATGAAATAACTCACATTGACAGCAGTACAAAAAGATAACCATTACATTTAAGTGCAGGGTATGTGTGACTTTGAGGCTGACCTTGCGGGCCAGTGGCCTATTGTATACAAGGAGGCTGTATAGAGAGCTGGTTGATTAGGCTCAGCTCCCCGGGGATCGATGGGACGTCTGCAATCAGCACTCAAAGTAATCACACTGTATTGTGGGCCTACTCAATGATGGTATAAGATGAATGATGTCACAAGGCTATAACACTGATAGTGCTAGTGGAGGATTTCTTGTACTTATTTGGGCTTCTAGATCATGATGAATTGTACCATATTAAGTATTACACCAAACAAACAGTATGACAGCAACTTTTGAAATGTAGCCATCCTAAACCAGTAAACAATGCACTGTAAACCGATAGTATTTATGTATGGGGAAGGTCTAACACTGCTGACATGTTTGCTACCTGTGGTTGCTTTGTCTGCTAAACTTTTCAAGGGGGAGACATGGACACCAGACCGAACCCATGTAATCAAAAACTTGCCAGGCACCCCGCCCAAAATATCTGTCTGGTGTCTGCCCTGTAATACATGAAATCCAAACCAGAACTATGAAGTTCACATAACTAAGTTGTGTACAAATTACAGGCATCAAATGCACACAACCCTTCCATTAGTGGTAGGTGTTATTTTTGCCCCCCAACTGTCTTATTTTAATTCTATGTCTGTTTGCTTTATAGTCTAGGTAATAGCAAGTCTAGGCCCTTTTCCATGTGTGCTTACATTAAACTACAACCATAGATTAACCTGGGACCAGAGCCAGTTTTATATTTTTTATTAACTTTCTTTTAAGCTGAAATTCCATCTTCAAGTTCCTTATTCATGTATCAATGTTTGGGTGTATCTTCAATAAAAACGTTTGTGCCAGCTTGACCACAGCAGAGTATCTTTGTCAGTTAATTAAAATGCTTGGCTCTGTTTTTATCCGTAAATGATATGATTGCCGAAATAAGAGACTGGGGCAATCTTGTTCTGATGGCGACAGAGAGGCAGAGAAGACTAGATTTACAAAAATAAAGAACATTGTCCACATTAACCCACTGATCATAGATTGAACAAAATAAAACACAAGCTAGCTAGCTGTGTCTAACTATGTGTGCACAATTAAATACCTCTGGATTGTTTGTAAAAATGAGATCGGATGACCAGTATACCATAAAGGAATAGTATACAGTAGGTACAACCATGACAAATATATTTTATAACATATTTAATGACTTTAGCCATCCTGCATATTTGCTTAATAGTCACCTGTACACATAGGTATCTGCAAAAATGTAGATTAAAAACGGCACAATAGTTGCACAGTTTAATAACCCAGGTCCCTTCCAAACTCTGGTCTGTACTGGGCATCTGACAGACTCAGCACATTTAAATAATATCTTGGCACCTCTAATGCCCCTGACATTACCTTTTTTACTTGATGGTCTCTAAAAAGCACATGCAATTGAATCAATTTTGCTCATCCCATCGGAGGCAATTAAAATGCAGGCATAGAAGAGCATGCACAACATACCATGACAATAAACATGGTTCATAACCAATAAATTAATCACTGACGTTGCAGATCTTATTTGCTTTGTCAAGAGGAGTCCCATGCTCATTTTTCATAAACCAAAAATGTCTCACAGTTATTTAATTAATTAATGTCTCACAGTTATTTAATTAATTTCATTTAGACAATTAATCATCAGCGAGTCATATTTTATTTGAATTCTTAACTAATTGTTAGTATTCAGAGATTGTTATTTTATATCAGAATGCAATGGAGGAACTAGACATATTGTAACATATTTCAGTGGTTTAGGTTGCATAGGAAAAGCAGCATGAATAAGCTTGAGTCAAACACATCTCACTGTGTAGAAGTCTGAGAGTGGATTCAGTGCAGTGGGGCACATCTTTGAAGTCTTGCTTAAGTAATACTGCTCACATTACATATCGACAGCAAAGACAGTCTTGCCAGACCACAAGAAAAACGACAGGAGTGCAAAAACTTTTCTGCAAGGTCAAGTTCACACTGACGCTGTGCAAAACTCTAGACACACTGCAAGAGACAAAGATGATAACACAGGGCGTGAGTGAGACAAGGCAAAGGGTACAGAAAAACAAATCCTACTGGACCCATGTATGAAAGGACAGGACAGTTGGCGTGGTCGGGTGGGGGAATGGGAGGGGTTGGGGTATAATTGAATTACAGTGACCCTATGACAGCACTATAGGTGAGGTCATGTGTTGAATTAATTCTGTCCCTGACCCCGTCTTCGACAGGGCATTGCCTCTCGGCTGCCCCTGAGACTCAAAGCGCAGCGATGGTGACACATCTCTCTGAGATCCTTCTTCCAGCAAAAAACATCATTCAGATTGACAGACAGTCACAGAGGCTGATGGAGCTTCACTGCGCGCACTGTACACTTATTTTTAGTGCAAATGTTAAAGCACTCTATACTCTGGGACATGCATTAGATAAACTGCTATTTCTGTTGCTGCAATCCACCAAAGACACCAAATGTAAATGGAATCTATATTCTATTTTAAAAGAAGCTCTGCGCTGCACAGCATGAAAACTTGTTCTCCGTGAATATAATATGTGCAACAATGTAGTGGGTTAAATTCAACTTTGGATAATAATGTCAGCACCTTTAAGCGATTAGAACATTTACAAAAAGGCTGCATTTGTTCAACTGATCACTAGATGTGTTAATAAATCTAAAATGATTCTTGCTTTTTAACCTCTCATTGTGTGTATATTTCGCTGTGTGTAGCAAATGAGCTCTTACTGTCAAAATACTTATGAGGCTTAAGGTTTTATCAGATTGTACCTGAAGCAAGGCAGGACACAGGTGAATGAGGTTACTTACTGTCTGCCAGAGAGGATAACACCATGCAGCTGAGTAGAAGCAGGAACAGCAACGCCCCTCTGAGCAGGAGGGGCACTGCCAGGTGAATATTAGGCACCATGTTCCAAGTTGGCACTGCTCCCCCCTTAGTCCCCTGCTAGACACGTCCCACTCTGACAGGATCAAAGACTAACACCTGGGAGAGAAAACACATGCAGAACAGGAGTACAGAAACATCAGTATTCAAACTCACCATATATTTGCATACATTTGAATGAACATAATAACACAGTAAAGCAGAAACATCAAATGCAAGTCGCAGAGCAGAACCAAAGGAGACAGAAATTTTGTATACTTGTAAGAGAACAACAGTATACAACACTGGAGATCTTTGGTCGCGATCAACAAGGCATCAAATACCCACAACAAAATCCTGCTCGGGGCAGGGGAAAATACAAGTGAAGCGAATGTAACACGCAAACTACAAATGCAGTACAGTGCTACAGAGAAATCATGGGAAGGAAAATAACAAGAACAAAGGGGAGGTCACGACGCAGGATTAAGCTCCTCAGCTATCCTCTCACAATGGGGATCAGTAAAAAACCCAGAGGACCTCCTAAACAGTACTCCCTAAGGACAACCTCCCACTTAATGTTCCCCATTAAGAAATTGAAACTGTGTCTTCCAGATGGGTTCAAATAACACAAAGTGCTATGATCTCATAATATGACAACATGTATGCATACATAAACATTTAACATACAACACCCCCCAAGGGGGACATGGTCGGTCAACAAAGTAGCAGCAGGTGTACCACAAATGAACCACAATTAACCAAGCAATGAAGCAGAAAGCATTGCTCCATCAAGTTAAGTAGTGGGTGGGGAAGCAAAAACAAAGGCTGTCCCTCAAATTAAACTGCACAAGTACTGATTCTTTGTCTTTTTAGGAATTAGATTATAGTGTAGGAAATGACTAAGCCAACTGATAAGATTTAGATACATGACCTTAAATTTGTTATGGCCTGCAGTTTCAATGCCTAATGCTATTACAAACAAAGTAACTGCGTATCCCCATGAACTGAGCTAACTAAATTTCTTATCCCTACACTCATGCCCATGGCCATCTGTGATGAGTAATCATAACGCTGTAAAGCAGACCACGATATGGTAAGGATAGGTATCTCTCTTTAAATTAAAGCAATATCTCCAGAGGACTTCAGAAAAAAAGAACTAAAATGAGAAAAGTTTTAAAAGTTTTAAAGTAAGCCTACTTTTGTCTTCAAGGGCTCCCTGACAATTATTCTGTACAAAGCTTTTACAAGAGGCCTATTGGAATTGAATTGAAAACTTTCTCAGCTCATCTGTTCAGTCTCACTGCCGAGTTTATAGTGGCAACTGAACAATACTGATTGCTGATATTTGTGAAAAGAGAAAGAGAGAAACGCTCACAATGTGAAATATCTTGAGGCTTTCTGGGTGGCCGGTCAGCTTTAGTCTATTCAGTTCAGCTAAATAAGTTAGAGTGTCAGGAACACAATGCCTCCAGTATCTTGTGGGAAAAAAAACCTTTCCATTCTTAAGCCTGTGGAGGTGTTGAGCAGCCCATTACTCATGTGGCTATTTCAATGCGTGTGTAAACACTGAAAAAACGCACGCGCCGGGCACCTCTTCGACCACCCTCTTTGTGAAACAAGACCAAGGAAAACACTGCTAGGCTGAGATCTTAGCAAAGCAAAATTTCAAGAGTTTCCTTTTCTTCATCTGCGCTCTGCTTTAACCTCTTTCGACAAGTCTCTTGGCAAAGGAAAAGACAGGCATTGGCTGAGTAAAATGATGTGAAGGAATGCTATTTCTGAGTCACGGTGCTGGTGTCTCACCTGGCACAGTTGCAGACAGGTATCGTCGACGTATCTTTTCTTCACTATTTGTCACTTACAGGAATGTGCCTCTAGGCTTTGATGTCTACGAACCAATTTCCATTGCAACACACCTTGCATCTATGGAATTTCCAAACACTGTGTGCAGCCAACACCATCTATCGTCAGTGAAAGTTCAAGCTGTGATCATATCAAACTGTATTATAATCCTCCCTGCAACAGGGATTTTATTTATTTTTGAGAAATACAGATAAAATAGTTTTATAACCACTTGAAAAAAACAAAAGATTCCTCTAGTGCCTTCACCTTTACTGGTGATTACAAAGCAGCTAATTGTTTGTGTGTTAAGCTTTAGCAGTCTGTAGAAGAAAAAGCCACACAAATACACTGCTCAGGGTGCCAAAGAACTGGATCACACACCCCTACTCTGCAACCAGAATAAAAGACATTTAGGCCCCAGTTTTATTTCAAGTTAATACCTCAAGTTAGCTTTGCAAAATTAGTGTAACTCACATCAAGTTTGTTGGCTGACAAATTTGTTTTGACACTCATTTTTATGTACGCCAGCGTTGCGTTGGTTCATGTCGGTGGGTAGAGAGAGTGAGTGAGGCTGATAGAGTTGGCTACACGCCGTGCTCCAAACCCTTGGCGGTGGAGGGATATCTTTTACAGCAGATGCCAGAGAGAGGCAGATGCTTTTCATCTTCAATGAGACAAATTCCTAGAGCGAGGTTTATTCTTTATTTATATAACTACTTATTTATCCTGATGCAGTTTGGTGCCTCCCAGCTGCACACAAATACTATGGGACAACACTTTCCACAATGTGCATTTGTGCTGTGGCGGTAGTGCTCCTGAGAGAAGGAAAGGGCACCAACGTGGAAATGGTGCAGTGTAATCCAAAATCTGAGCAAGTGGTGCGGCACACAGGAAGACATTGTTTGCAACTATGTGGGAGAGCGAGAGAGAAACAGAAAGAACACGTAGGGGTGGATGTCTGCCCTTGTGAGATTGTATGTGAATCATTCTGTCTTTTTAATGATTTAATTCTGATGTCTGGTTAGTGTGTGAGAGTAAGAGGGGAAAGTGGGAGACAGGGTTAGCACAGCATTATGATGGCTGAAATGATCATCCAGATTATTTCACCAGAAACTGAGATCCTAGTTAGTAATCACATAATCAGTCAGGATGAACTCAGGAGCTTATTGTTTTACAGCTTAAGTATATTATCGAAATTAATATCGTTTGAAACTGCAGTGCAAACTAAAATAATGTTTTATAAACCAGTAAGCAACAACATATACTGCATACATATCTACATATTTTTCTGACTGAACATAATTGCCAATCAATTCTGACTGACACAAACTGAGGCTGTGTTAGCCAGTGTACAGTTAGCACAAGCAAACACGTGTTTAAGCAAACATAATTAGCTGATTAACCCGGTGACCTTGATGAGGTGTCCTGATAGAGGTAAATAATACACAAGACAAAGTCTGAGATGTTGTTAGTTCCCTCCACCTCATTCTCACTTATAACATTGACACCTACAACAAAGAGCCCAAAACTTGAGTCACTCAACAAAACTAGACATGTTGGTGGTGATTCTGAGGTTTGCACCAAGGCTAAACACAATTTATGGTGCAACACTGGGTCTTGTGTGCAATTTCAAGAAGTCAAGATCGTGTGTCCTATATACAGACAGAGGACTCTACTCTAACATTTTATTGCAGAAAACATGAAAGAGAACAGAAGGTTATTAAAGTGATACTGAAGTTGAAATAACCTTAGCCCTATTCGTCAGGACATCCACTTCTTGAAATCCTTTAGAAAGAAGCTTTGGAGTCTGAAGTGTCTGGGGAGTTCTTAGTAATGCAGAGCGTGACATATACTGTATATATATCCTGCATTATAAGCAGATGACTGAGAGGTTTAGTGAAGTAATTAACAAAGGAACAATGGGATGTGAACATCTGAAACGGTAAACTGTGGAGGACAATGAGCTCTTAGAGCGAGTACAGAGGGGAGGGGAACTTAACAAAAAATACACACCTATCCTGTTTGCTTGTTTGCCACCCACATCAGGTGCCTGTCATTCAAGTTATAACCCCCACTGTGTGTGCATGCGTGTGTGTGGCAAGGGAGTGGCCACCCATACAGAAACGGTAGTCCACAAACAGACAATGCGAGACACAGCTGCGCAGAGAGAGAGAGCAAGGGCTGAGTAAACACTACTATTACACTAACTACAGGTAGCATCTCTGCTCTCCATCGTTTCCATCTCTTCGACTCATGTTCTCTCTCTTTCTCCATCTCTGTTTAATGGGTCATCCTGAGCACGGGGAGGTGGGACAGCTGAGATATATGGCTAGCAGTGTGGGGAGCTAATCATGGCCGTCTCTGGAGGTGATAAACCCAGACCGGAGAGGTTTGTGTTGGCGCAGCCTGCAACGGCTCCATAAACACAGTTACAAGCTGCATTTTCGACAGCAGTGTTTTGGCCCCTGATTAGTTTTCCATGCCCTAGAAGGCTCACCCTCACAAGTCTGTGCTCCTTTTTTACCTCAGCAGTGTACACGCACCACAAGACCCCAGGAGAATTACTACAAGCCGACGAGCTCCGTAGTGTAAAATGAAAGTGTAAAGTAACAAAATTAGATTTTCCCTCCAACTCTGGAAACCTTTCTGTATCCACAGACTTGATGGTGCATGTCTTTTTTACAGGGCTGCGACAAGGCTTTGCATTGAAATTCACCTAACAAAGGCTAATGTCCTGTGACCTATCAAGTTTTACAGCACTTTTGTTTACAAGCTAATTCCACAGAGTTAATTGTTAACGCAGAGAGACCGAAAGACACCTACAACAGACAAGTGGACTTTCTTAAGTTGAGCAACAGAAAGCAGGAGGTACTGATTATGCTGACCTACAATGAAAGCACTCACGTAATAAATCACATGAGTAAAGCGTCTGCCTGAGTGGATAACTCAAAGAAATCCATCAGGTAGTTAATTTAAGACACTTTAATAATCAAGTATAGTAATACTACAGCCATGTGAAATGTATGCAGACATTTAAAACGTATGACAGAGACTTCATGACTCACTTTTTTGGAAATCTGTGATGCCTGACAACCGAATGCAAAGACCGTCGATTATTGGCTTCAACCGTATGATACAATGTCGATTGGCATTTAGTCTGGTTGAGTGAACATTTAACAAAACTCAGGCACCTCCATAAATTGCCACTGAAGTAGGGATTTACAATCACCTCTGGGGGGCTACCAATCTTTTCAGCTGCAAATCAATCTGGGAAGGAAAGGTGATATGTATTACACTGATATGTATTACACGGAGTAGAAGAGACATACCAGAGTGCCACTTCCATTTGAATTTATTGGAGAGTGATTATTGGCGTTGTCGAGCTGCAGAGCAAGGAGAAAATGGCTTGCACGACAAAGTGCTGGGCAAAGGGCCTGCAATAAATCAAAAAGCAGGCTCAATGTAAAAAAGACATTCATCAAATAAAAGCAATGCTGTGTATAACTGGACCAATGGAGTGGATGAAACAGTTTTCTGTAAAGTAGCATCAACCTTAGGAGCCACATTTACAGAATACAGAACAGCTTAAAACTTAAAATGGAATACTCAAAAAAACATAAAGTTAAGTTAAAAATAAGTCTAAATACACAACAGCCCTTATTGTAAGCTTTTGTATGGAAAACTATTGTTTATTTATTTCATTCCCTGTCTTGTCATCCCAATGTCTGGATCTGGATTTTCACATTGTTATTTATTATCGTGGGTATTAACATTATTATGATTATAATTTTACTTATAAATCATCTTACTGTTTATCTTTCTCTTACTGAAATGTTCTTTGCTTTTTATCTGTGAGGCATCTGTTTTGAGTGTGGTATATAAATAAAACAATCTTATTGTTTTTATGTAGGCCAACCTGTAATTCTCCTCAAAGCTAAGGTCTAAATAAAACTAATGGAGAATGTTAAAATAACAAAGCTTTGTATTCAATTCAGGGTCTCTAAAAATTTACACAGTCAATAGCCTTGCCCTAGTTCAAAGACTGAAAAAAGTTTGAATATTGTTTTTGTTTACATTTTAGTGAGTTCTACAAATGAATTACTGCATAATTAAGAATGATTCGGTGCTATGGCCAAACATTAAATTAGCAATATAAACCGAGACACATTCTCAACAGCAGATGTGCATATATATCAAAAGGAAATTCACACTGTCAAGCAAGAGAGATGGGCTAAGACGTCACCACTTGACGGTTTGCTTGTGGACAGATGGTGCCATAAAATGACTAGGCAGGCAGCACAGAAGGCCCCCCCCCCACACACACACACACACTCACACCATGCAGAGGACTTCAACCCCCCAACCCCCCCACCCCCACC
>NW_023339796.1:6880681-6882481 GCF_004916995.1 Morone saxatilis | reverse complement strand
AACCCCCCCACCCCCACCACCCCCTGGGCAGAAAGCCTGGTCTCCGCCAGTAAAAGACAAACAGAGTGAAGGCATGTGAGCAGAAAGACTGGCAAATACAGAGCTCCATAGATCAATAGCTGGCCAAATAGAGGCAGTTGTTCGGGCTCAGCTCAATCCACGGATATATCGTGGGTGGATTTTTAGCAACTGGAAACGGTCAAAATTAAGAATTGTGAAACTACGACAGAAAACGTAAGGGACTGAAAAGACACTGTGTAGGTTTTCTCACTAGAATTGCTCACTAGAATTGCTCAACAAGGAAAGAAACCTTCACTGTCTCTTTAGGTTTACATGTATATATTTCTTACAAGTTGCACTTTGGTGAGGAAATTCAGCCCAACTTTCTGTATAGGAGGTTTTCTTTGAGTGCTTCGTACTATTCAGCAGGTGTCTCCACTGTTCTAAATCAATTACCTCTAGTCAGTTGGTGCTTAGGGTAGGGGGGTATTGTAAATCAGCTTGGTGTCAGGCCAGATTAGTGACTGTAACGGGCTGGGAGTGAAGCTCTTTGGCCAGCAGGGACCCTCCAGGGGCCTACAGTACATGAGAACCAAGCTGTGGCCTCTGTGCTCCGTGACAGAGAAGCAACTCTGGTAATTGTTTGCTTCAATACTTTGTACTAAGATTGGACTATATGAGAATGTATTCAATTCAACAGACCCTTTCCATTCCTTTAATATGTCTAGCCATTGGGTTTGCAGGACTTTTTCATCAATGTGATCAAATACCTTGATTTGCCAGGTGTTTGTTCAGTGGACTAGCAAAAACAGAGATGAGTTGTTTGACCTTTTTTCTCATGTTCTAGAGAAATTAGGATTAGTGGATGCTAGCAAAATTCAAATTGGCTATGTAATGATTAGCCAGACTGCTACCATTGGCCATTATTCAAAAATAGTGGGCATTCACTCACTCATGGGCACCAGGTGGATGGTCTGTGCTTGTGTAACTGGAAGCATGAATGCAGTCTCCTATCTCACTACATCCTTTTATGCAAATCTAATTCTGAGGAAATACGTCAGCTACAATATTCCCCCACTAAACACAGAGGTGAGGACATACAGTGACACTGTAGCCGACATTCATTTTATGACACAGGAAAGTCCAAGATTTTTCATACCACACTGGATGGGTTTGGGCTTGTTTGTCATCAGTCAGAGCTGAAACAAACAGATAAAACTGTAGACTGACACAATCCTATCCTTATTTCACTTTAAAACAGAGCATGTAAACGACACAGGAAAGGCAATCCTCCACGGTCCAAGGTACAGAAGAAGAAAAATCCAATGTTGACACAGGGAAGGGTTAGACTAACTCAAAGAGGGCTGGGAAAAGCACTTCATATAATCAAGCATTTGTGGTGGGAAACACCTGATGGTGTCTGGGGTGAAGCATAAGGTTCTATTTACAAAGGAGGAACCCTTGATGAGAAATGTGTTTAGAAGAATATAAAAGGCACATAAACATATGGTATTCTGAGACCTACGCTGAAGCAAAAAAACTGCGTTACACAAAGAAAAGCCAAAGCTTCGGGTCTACCTGAAACACTTAGGACCTAACAGATTTAACATGGGGAGTTGCCATTTCAAATGTGGAAAAAAGAGGATCCCCGAATCCTAATCTAACTCTTTTTCTGCCTTCAGACGGCTATCCTCTCAGCCCGTCTAACTAGTGAAAAGAGGCAGATTCTAATAAGCCGTTCTGTCTTTCTGTCAGTCTGTGTTTCTCTCCATCCCCCGTTTCCTCTCTCTCTCTCTCTCT
>NW_023339796.1:6848642-6880663 GCF_004916995.1 Morone saxatilis | reverse complement strand
GTCTCCTTCTCCGTCTCTTTCTCTCTGTCTGAGCCATGAGCTAGTCTGTTGGAGCAGATGGAACCATATATCCCCATTGCTCTCTGGAGGCCTGAGGATTTAAAATGTAAAAGAGATGAGTGTGGAACAGGCAGGAACCAGTCGATAAAGGGCAAGAGGAGCAGAAACTCTCAGCTTAGACCATGTTCGCCAAACAAGTGCAGTACTTCCCCACTAACCTTGCAGGTCTTTCCTTACTGTGAGTATGCAATCCAACAATTTGTCCGACATAATATGAGCAGAGACGGAAACTGTATTTATCTGTGTTCTGTCGATAAAAAATTAATAGACAGCAAATTTAAATCATTAAACAGGATTGACCAATCATTTAACATGAATGAATAGTAAACTAAACAAAAAACTTCACAATTCAATACACCAACTGAATGCTTATTGTTACCAGACATAGGAAAAAGTAAACAGGAATGAATTAGATTGTTACCCTGAGGTTTTAAATTTCCTTGGCCAGAAATGTAGTGTCAGACCTGCCTTCCTCCACACATCACCTCAGACCACCTTTCAGGTAATGAGAAAGTATCTGGACACTGTATCTGTCGTCTGGGAGAAGATTCTGCTTCGTCCTCCATCTCTGGGTGGCAGGTTGACAGACAGGAAGAGTGAGGAACAACAGGCAGACGAGGTCGTGAGCAGTACAATCGATTGCCAGCTGACTAGCAAGGTCCATTATACTGACAGGCCGGAGCCACAACACGACGACCTGCACTCCACCGACGTCCTCATTACTACCTATGAATCTCTCACTGGGACCAATCTCTCTCGCGCTCTTCCCATTCTCGCTCTCTCTTCGTTCTCTCTGCAGTACATCTCCGTGGGCAAAGCATAAGACTGAATTTCACTCTGTCAATCTGATGGAAGTGGTTTAAAAGAGGCAAAAGCCACACCTAAGCCTGTGCACTTAGCTTCATGCACTAGGCAAGCAATGGATACAGAACAAAGACGACATGGGGTAATGCGCTGTTCTTCAGAGCAATTTTCTTGACAAAAATGCAGCCTAAATGTACATTTAAGCCTTTGCAATCTTGAAGAAATTTAAACTTATGCCATATTAAACATTTCTACCACCATCTCCCTTTCAGCTAGGCTATCTACTCTCCTTGTTCTCCCCCCCTCCCTCCCACCATCCCTCTAGTTATTCTGAAATCCTTAGTCCTTGGAAGACTTATTTATACTCTCCCCCCTACCCCACCCCTCTCCCTCACAGTACAGCTGTAGATAGGATTTACCTGCAGCGGAGACAGCCTCCAGACTATCAATTACCACCAGTGTAGAGTCACTGTTCTGCAGCTTGGCTAACAAGACATACACACACACAACACATACACAGAGTGCGCATGCACACGCACACACACACACACAGACCTTCTGGACACATCCAGTTAGTGAAATTCTGAGTTTACTGTGAGTCAAAGGCTAAGACTAATCAAATAGTCTGGTGAAAACCCACTTCATAAAAAAAATATATCCAATCAAGCAAACTGGTATTTCGATCAAGTGTTCTATGAAAGAAGATCATAAATTATAAGTGAAGATGCCAGAAACGCTATCTTCTGGGAAAAAAACACTACCATTCATAGAAAAATCGGTAAAAAATGCTGCTAAAAAAGTGCTAAAGAGTAATGAAGTTAAATAACACAGCAAAGGTCGTGCTTTGACTAAACCTTTCACCAATATACTTATATGTTGTTCAAGGATGTGTGGGATGAGGTGTAGTAGCTTGCATCTGCAGATGATTACAAAGTCAAAACAACAAAAAATGCACAAAACGAAAACTTTGAGCCCTCACTGCAGTCCACGTGTGTAGTCATCATGTTGGGGCTGCTCTGCAATGTGCTGAAAACAGAGGTCTCACCAAATCCTTCCTGACATGTCATCTCACTCTGACAACTATTAGACTGAACACCAGGCCATTACACATACAGAAAGACACGCAGGGACAGGACCTGTCACTCAGCCCACCACATCCACCCTGAAGCCTAAAGTGCCTCTGTCAGGTCAACAAATGAAAAGCCATCACAGCCAATGTTGCAGTCATCAAGCTGAAGTCATTCCATAGACTGGTTAAATGCTATCTTGCCAGGTCTTGTTAAACTTGGTTGAGCATGTTTGGGCTCATGGCGTCAGTTTTGATTCCTGGGCTTTGTGCGTTGTTCATGCACCATCAGAGGAGGTGAACAACCATCCAGGAAACAGACATCATGTAGGGGGCATAGGCTAATAAAACTCTTATGAGGACAGCCAGCAATCTAGTGATGCTTAGTAATGTAGTCAGTCCATATAGCCTGTGAAGAAAGATCTGAGGAAGTGAATTCCTTTTAAGTGAGCCATAGTGTCTAGCCGCGGCAGTAGAGCAGTAATCGTTAAGATAACATATTCGGGTCAAAAAGCTAATGAATGTGCATCAACAATGGAGTGTTCTGAAACTCTCTGCAAAGCACACAGATATTCACAACTCACCATCAAACCATTAAAGCCACTAACCTCATGAGATACTGAGCAATAGTTTTTTTTGCGCAAAAATGTGCTATGCATTATTTACCTGATACATAAAATTAGATTGCCTTATCAGCAAGCTTAACGTTTCCATGGTTTAAATGGTCATCATGGCGCTTAAGTTGAGTTTTCAAGCCTGACATGCAAAGGGGCTAAAGAGGGAACTGGTTACCCCTCTATCTCCCCTTTTCTCAACCAGTCCTCTTGTCTGACTGTCAGCCTAAGCATCCAAGTCTCCCATGTTTACTAATGTAGAAGCAACCCCTTTATCAGGGAAGAGATTTGTAGGGAAGAGGCAGGGGATTAGCCATCAAATTACCAGGCAGACAGCATCCCTGCTCTGGGGTTGTGAAGCGGTAATCTCTGAGGCTGAAGGGGGAGATCCAGATAAAGGTTTAGGATTGGTGCTGTGGAACTCCAAACTGTGCATAAGTAAAATATGAAAGTGGGTTTCAGGGGAGCAATTTTTTCTAAGTTCCCCCTTCCGTTTTTTGTGGTAACTACTTTCATAGGTCCAAATCATATTACATAGATTTCCCCATGTTGTTGGGCTATGTGGTGTCATAGCCCAACACCCCCAAGAGTGTAGACTTTTGATAGGTCAAAGCTCTCAAACAGGAATGCTGCAGCTAGGCAGGGCTAGTGGAATTTGATTTCAGTGGCCTTGCCCATGGCTCTTGCATTGTCACCTCACTGCCCTCCCTTAAACAAGCAGTACTTTCCTCAGAGAATACCCCCTGGACACAGGAATGTTTCATCAACGCCTCAGCCCCCAGCATCCTTACAGGGCCACAGTGGGCCAACAGGCGCTGCACAGGCAGGCTATAAATAAGTCAGGCATTATAATGAAACCAAATGAATCTCCATCCATCTTCCCAAAACAAGCCAGGGACCTCAGAGTTCTGCAGGAAGAAGAGTTATTGCCTGTGTTTGCGGGCGAACCACAAGATGAACAAAAGCCAAATGTTTTACTGATGTTGAATACGCCCTACTGTAAAACATGCAACACACGTGCCATACTCTCAGATGCTGGTGTGAGTCTGTGTGTGTAAGGGAAGCCAAGACTGTGAAGACTCCATTATATGACATCTTATTGATAGTGAGAGGCCAGTCCTACTTGCTGCTATTTGAGATCACTAGCAGTGGACTGTTGAAAAAGAAGTCATAACTTTGGAGGAAGTGACAGGAGGGCTGATAAAGTAATCAAGTAGAATGTCGAGTCTAAGCCAGGCATTTGAAGAAATTGGGAGGCTGAGCAAACAAGGGGGGTGGTGGAGGCAGGGGGGATAAATCAGCCACATGACTGTACTCCCAGAACCAAGCACCAAATAAATCAAGCCTACATTCAATTTTATTTGCTTTACTGCAGTTTAGCATCACAGTTATCCCCTCATACTCAAGAGCAAGGTAAAGCTGCGACCTTTAATTCCTTTTAATGGCAGTCCGCAAGCAGCCAATCTGACCCTGTCTCTCACCAGAAAAAAAAGACATTAAATATGAGATATTAGCAGTGCATCACACGGTAATTCACTGTAATAACATCAAGGAAATGAACAGTATCATGCAATAGAGCAACGACACTAATCCATAGTCTTCTCCTATTTTCAGGAAACAGCTTAATGCATGGCAGAGTTTATATTACTGTATGTGTCCAACCTGCATTGCTGCACATTTTACATACACATGCATAAGCTTTGGCCTTGTTATACATACAGAATACAAAAAAATGCAGCTGCCCCGGAAAATGTAGGCTGTTTCAATCAATGTGGAGGCGTAATGGGATGATGTGGAATTGAAATGAGTTTTGTGCAAGGAGGAAAATGTCCTCTCTGACAAAGCGGATTTGTGTTCCCAATGAGAAACCCATGGTTGAAATGCATAGAGTTTAAGGTCTAAATCAAAAGGTGCAAGGCTATGAGCACAAAACAGACCTCTGGTGGTGAGCGATAACTATGCATAATATGATACATACATTTAAAATGCAGAATGGAATATAAAGTGTAATGAGAAAAAAGGACTAAGAAAATAGCTAAAGGCCTCTAAGCCTCCACTATGATCCACTTGTTTTCAATTAACTTTAAAGAGACGATAAGCTAAAGCTATACTGCCACATATGCAGTGGGCTACGGAGCAATTTCAATTCATCACTAATCTGCAACAAAAATAACGTCACCCTCTCTAAAATAAACCTGCCTGGTTTTTTTTTGGGATGTAACGATCTCATCTCAAAACCTTAAGGTGTGTTCAGCAAGCCTGTGTAGATGTCAAAGCATAGACATAAACCCGGTTCAATCAAATGAGCTCTCTGCTTGGGGCAGCCGAGGAAAAGCGTTCTTGTCAAAACACTGGTGAATTTAGTGATAAAGATGCCCTTTTTTCTAAACCTTCTCCTCAGCACCTGTCACAATGAATGAGCGACTGTCTGAGAGAAAGAAGTGTCACAACTGAGAGCAAAAAGTGACTATCAACACAGCTTACACATCACACAGGCGGTGGCCACTGATTGACATTGCACATTACGGAAGACATATCTGGCACACTTACCTCCAGCTGGATAAACATCTTATTTAGTGCAGACCAGTGGATTGTCAATTAGGCCTTGTCATCACAAAACAACCACACATGACCTCGTCACCACCAAGCAACACTTCCTCACACAAAAGCATGTTTTCTTTCAAACTTTCCCCCGCTGGCACTTTTGAGTCTGAGATATACTCATAAGTAAGTCTACACTTCAGCTACGACATCAAAGCTTTGAACTTTAATAACCCAACAAAAGCTAGTACATTCTCTGTCTACTTACAGTATGCGTCATAGACAAAGGTCTGGCTCCGCTGACACAATCGCCTTCGCAGACATTGATCTGTGATTATAAGCAACCTCTTTCATGTCCTAACTGGGACTAGAGTGACTAAGCAGATCCATCATGCATTAACGGGACATTACACATCCCCCAATTCAACGATGATGAGAAATCAAGTTCTAAGGAAAAATCCATATGTTCAGCCCATAATTACTTTTGAGGGATCCGATGGGGATAGAGATTGAGTGATTGAATGTTCCAACCATAGTATTTCATTCAAAAGGAAAGACTACATCCATGGCATGCATTTAATGATGGATATTTTGTGCGTTTGGTCAGTAAATCTAATAACGAGCAGTGGAATCGATGATGATGATGATGATTTGCTCAGGTCACTTCCTAGACATCACTTAATGTTTCTCTGGAACATTACTGGTGATAAAGTGTCAGAAGCACAGTCGTAAAAGTGGAATGAAGGGACAGTGGCCTGCATGGTGGAGGTGAAGGAGGACAACCTACAGGTCATCCAGTGTAGACAGGGATTGACTTTGTTTGAACAAATCACCATGGATGACAGTTTTCTGTCTTGTTTGTTTATGCTACTGAGCAGCTGAACCGACATTTTAACAAGTGTCCATCTTGAATTTCGCCTAAAGGTCATGTTTTAATCAAGTCTGGGTTACCACTGCAAGTCAAGACTAACAGGGGTGAGTTGTACACTGAGGGTTGTACTCCTGAATCATTAACTAAAAAGAAAAATATAAACAATAAATAAATAAAAAGAAAGCTCAGCTTTGGTACAGCTAAGAAAAAAAACACAAGTTCCTATTGCAAGTGAGAGAGAACAGTGGGGAAGTCTAGTCATTTCAAAGGCCAGACAAAGTGAGACAGACATGTTGTCTACACTACGTTCTTTGAAAGCTTAAGACAGCTTTGACAGAAAAGAGTGAGTTGCAAACAGGATATTTTTCCCACTGACACCAGCTCATTGTATTGAGCAACACACTTATTGTACAACAACTGCCACATTTATTGTGACAAAGAACAAGATGAACTCAGTCCAAAAGTTTATCATACACGCATATAAAAAACTTTATGTCGTAATAAAAAATAAACAAGCCTAACCCTAAGATTTAAGAGATAATCACAGCTGAAGGGAACACTTAGAGCTGGTTATTCTTTGTTGGAATGAAGATACAGGGTACAAAACATTTTCATGTGTCTTCAGTCAAGGCTTTCCCTCAAAAATCTTTCAACTAAGATATAGCTGATAATCACAGACAAAAATAAACTTAAAACCTTCAAATCACACTTTATGAGACATGTATTACGGGTTGAAAACCAGGCCCAAACATTTTCCCAAAAGCATAATTTGTGACTTCCAAAAGTTCTCCTCTAAAATTATCTGGGATTTCAAGGCCTTCTAGTGTCTCCTTCTAACAGAAATTCTTGTCTCTGAAACTTAACCCTCCAGATTGCCCAGGGAGATAAAGACAACTGGAAAAACAGGTTGTTTGGCCTCAGTGTAGGCCTAATGCAGTAGAACGGCAGGGTGCCTCACCTTAGCAGCGGTAGCTAGGGGACATTCTATGGCCCTTCTATTCAAAGTCCTCTGAATACGTAGGGGAGGGCTTGCACCAGACAGGGCAATTTGCCAGACAGCCAGCCAATAGAGCTAAGCCAAGACGAGGTTAAACTATTGTTTTGGCTTAACAAGCAAGAGTGAGCAAGGACAAAAGAAAGGGGGACAAAAGAATAGTAAGAAAATACCTGACCATTGAAGTGAAACATATCAACTTATTTTGTTACTTTTATTATAAGAGGCAGGTTGTAAAAGGTAAACCCCAAGATGAAAAATAACACATCCTAGAACAGGGATACATAGACAAATAAAGTTCAGAGTCTAGCCCAGCCAGTTTACAACTGTGCCTTTTCTGTTTTCAAGAAGCAATAATTTCTGTTTTCTGACAAGTTAAAACTATTCTGTGACGCAAAATCCACTTACCAATGCATGTCAATTAGTCCAATTCTTTTAAAATCTTTTTATTCCTTATTCCTGAGAGAGAGTATCCAAAACCCTAGAAAAGAAAATCCAGCAGTATCCACGAAAGATTATCCCTGTGTGATGAAAAAGTGTGAGAGAGAAAGTAGTCTCCAGTTCCTGCTCAGTTATTCCATTCACAGTGTTTCATTAAAACCAGAGGAACTGTCTTTTTGGCTCCCCAGCAATACGTTTCCAGCTGTGGCTATAGAGCAATGTGGCTTGGGGAGAGATCCTTCAGAGGCAGAGCTTGTTCACACACTGAGCGGGTGTTCAGGGACTGCCTGGGAGAAGCCAAACCCACCATGTGATGTCACTGGTGTCAAATTTCAGTGAGAAGAAGGAGGAGGCTGCAGGACTTACCTTTTTGAACCTTGACCAATGAGAAACATTTTTGAAGTGCACCTGCATGTAGAAAAAAGAGTTTGAAGTACGAGTACACGTGATGTTATGTATTGTTGCGGCTTAGGAACTCCATTATGTCTTCTCATCTACTGACCACCTTTTACGGAGAAATGGGACCCAATGTAAGCTCATATACAGGCTTATCCTAAACCAGACCAAAAAAAAGGCAGGTTATCTAGCATGTCCAACAACCCCAATTATACCTTTTTTTATTTTATTTTTTATCTCTACCAGCTGAGCTATCAAGGCAACCCCCCCAATTCTACTTTTAAATGGAATTATGGGTTTACAAAGTGTGACCTTGAAACATATAAGCATCCCCACAGGACTTTCCCATTGTCGCATGTATAGTAACATGTTTTGTGGGAAAAACTTCTCTCTTGCTCAAAAAAAAGGAAAAATAAATATGCAAAATCCCCATTCTTAAATCAGCAAGGCGTTGAATATACACACACACACACAACTCCCGAACACACTGGTTCTCACTCCCTTCGGTCAAACTCCGCTAGCCATGGAGCTAATCATCCACAACAGATGTTCAGAAATGTTCAGTTGGATTTATGACAGAGCTCAGAGGAACAGCCAAGTCAGCCTCTGGTGCTGTTTTTCTCTTCCGTCCTACAAGGACAAGGGATTGCACTGAGAGAGGATGTCAGCACAACCATTCTCTTCCCCCAAAATTCCCTCGCTCTCTGAGATTCACCATCCGAGACGACAGTGCCTTAATAGATCACAGAGCCTCAGGACCTTGGGGAGAGGTTTGCTCATTTATCCCAATAATACTGTGCGGACTGTAACTTGACTCATCCAGCAATGCTTCAACGATGTTTCGCCCTGGACGTAATGATGTTTTTTTTATATATATCTCCGTGGCATTGCTGACGCTGCAAGCCATGACCTAGTCCGAGACAAATGTTTTCAGATGAAGCCATATATAATACCATGTTGCAGTAGTAATTAAATTTTACATTAAAATTCTATCATAATATGTTAGTACTTCCTGAAAGGGAAAATAAACTAGAAGAATTGCCATATTGTTAGCTAGTGCAACTGCTATTAATCTAAACAGGGCAGTGCTGCTGATACAGTGCAGTACCTTAAAGGTCCAATGTGTAATATTTAATAGGATCTATTGGCAGAAATTTAATATAATATTCAATATAATGTCCAGAACAGACTAACTATAAACTGGTAGATAAGGCCTTTGGCATTTTTCACTAGTTTCAAGGCCACCATAATTTCTCCTAAATGCATAGAAGGCTGAGCGGCGTTAAAATGGTGGCAATCTGCAACTTCACCACTAGATGCCACTCAATTCTACACACTGGTCTTTTATAGAAATTAACATAACAAAAGATATCCAGAGTGAGTAAAAGCATGTATGTGGGTTTACACTAAGAGCAGTAGTGCTGAATGTCTTCTAGGCTTAAATTCTGCTGAAGGAAACGGCGAACAGCAAAGTGTTCTACATTCCTCTTTGTTGTTAACAATGGGAGACAGTCTGATTTTACTGGAGGCTGCAGATCTGTGCACACAACAGACTTTTCAGCAAGAGAAAAAACTGTTTTATCTTTAACTTTCTTTCTAGTTTAGAACAAATGGGATGTGGGTCATCAGATTAAAAAGTAATTCAATTTGTACGGCCTGTTCTATAAATATATTCTAGTTGTTTGTGTACAAAAAAATATATACTAATGGAGATGGGATCTCAAGCATGCACCGTGGACAAAAACTTCATCAGATTTACATCACGACTATCTGCAAAAAGAAGAACATCCAATCTGGACATTTTGGAAATCTCTTATTCCTTACAAACTCATGAGAGTTTAAGGGAACCTTCTGGAGGATAATTATTACACCCACACACCCCTGAGGAGAGGAAAAAGTTTTTTTGAGGGTGTAAATAGTCTGTTCCAACTCAAATGTGACATTTATCTCAGATAAAATTGCGGAACAAATCACACAGTGGTAAAAGGTAGAAGAGTGTCGGCTGGTGGTCCTAACAGAGTGGGAAAGAGAATTAATTGCTAGCTACAGTAATGTAGTGTAGTGTGTCAGTTGCACAACATGAGCCATTTCATTGCTAGTCTAATCTCATTTTAGTGCAATGTAAAACTCAAAACACAGATGGACTCTAGCAGTAACCCTCAATGCAAGATTAAAACTGTTGCCTCCAGTGAGGTTTTGTAGCTCAGGCAGTTTTAAGACTTATCTTTTGCCCCACCCCCAAGAGCTTGAATAGAGTTGGAAACACCCCCTACCAAGCCTGAGAATTTATAACATTGTGACAACTACCCATCCCCCACTCATTTCATTAAACTGAAGAAAAAAAAAAGGTTGACAATCTCTTCAATCTGAAGAAGCCGGCCTCTCCCTGACTGAAGCCAGTCTGCTAACACTACCCAGTTAATGGACTTCTTGTGAAAGCTTGATTTTATGTGATGAATTGACTATTTTCCAGCTTTATTTTGTGAGTTATTTTATGTACTAAATCTGCTGTGCAGCTCCAGGGTTATCTACAGGTGAAGAACACCTGGATAAAGCCAGACACCTCAGCTCCTCTGAGGTAGCTACAGTCATCATCTGATGGAAAACTGTGCTGGCTGCTGTAGGATGGGATGAATCACATTGGCCCTGGGCTTTATCAATATAACTGTCTGCCCCATGTAACAAGTCTGCCAAAACATTTTAACAAGGTTCAGCTTCGAGGTAAGAAAATAAGTTTCTTGGTCTCGGGTCAGAAGAGCAAACACTGACTGAATAACTGATGTATATCATTATAAGAATATACTGTATTTACAGAATTTTGAAACACTGTAGTATACAATCATCTAAAACCACATTTCAACACATTATTAACTATTATCTGAAGTAATAAACGTTTAAAACATCCTTTAAATGGCATCCAAATAAATGTGCTCTGTCTTCCCATTCAGAGGGGTCACTGATAAACACAATTCTGGCTGCGCGCCAGTGAAAAAATGCTGACCTGTGTCGTAAACACTGAGCTGTGAAAGTCAGTGTGCTGCTGCTGATGGGCTCTTAAGACTAGCACTGTGTCATCATGTCCAAAAGCACAGCTGGGCAACACCTGTTAGCTTAGAATTCCCAGCCCAATTCACAATTTACTGAGGCCTGGCTACTGCTCTCGTCTCTCTGTTAGCTAATTTACCTCCAGATTGCAATCGTGGTGGTTTCTATGTGACATACACGGAACATATAAATTACAGTGATGGGTACTTGCAAATTATTCGTTTTAACTTTTAATCTCTGCCTATGATCCAAGACAAGATAAGTTACAGGGATAGCTTAAGCTGCACAGGAAGCATGTGGAAGCTTTACATCTAATTATATCTAACTATATGTGATTTTCTTCACACGAGCCACCAGTGTATGTTTATCATCAATGAGTTAAGAGAATAAAAGAGCAGCATTTGCACAGACTTGATAGTGAAGTACAATATGGTTATCTTCACCATCCAAACTAATGTATCTTCGAACCACAAAAAAATGAATGAACATGTCAAACATTGTGTGAGCATCATACTTCTGCTCAAAAGTCCAAATACCAAGGGCACCCTTTTGGCCCTGAATTTTTCTCAGGACTGTCTGCAGATAACGCTGGCTCCAGCTCTGAGAGGGTAGGTGATGGCACATGGAGACGGGAGGTGTGAAAAAGACAAGGACAGTGGGAAACAGAGCACATAAAAACACAGATAAGATTGGCTTCACTGTGCTGACCTTCAGTGAGTGCCTGCGTGTGTACGTGCCTGTACAGACGAGTCTAGGTGTGTAAAGCATGTGAATTTGTGCATGTGTGTCTGTGTAGAGGTGGTGTGCCTGCATGCCTATATTGACTTGTTAGTTACAGACAGAATGAGCGTATAGAAAAAAGAAATACGACTGAGACAACATGGGTAGAACTGATAGAGGAAGGCCCTTATTTTCCTGCTACTCGTTGAAAATCAAAAACAACGAGCGCTCTCCATTACACTCTGCTGCTGACAACTGGCAGGGCACGCTCTCTAAGGGGAACAGCAGAGCGTGCCGCCGAATGCATAAGACAAATCATTTTTATCTGGCACCCTGGCGGGTATTGACAAACCGGGGGTGCATTTAGATAGCCCAATTAAAATGGGGAAATGAAGCGACATTGAGGCACTTTACAGCACTGTGCCCCCTCTCCACCCTGTGGCCCCATGCGCTCTCCGAACCTCTCCAGAGACTGACTTCCTTGCATGCCGCTCTCAGCGAGGGGTACGGGGGTGGCAATGAAAACAGGTGGCTCAGAAAAGTCGCTTTGAGGTGAAAAATGCCATACAGTAGGCGGTAATGGTTGTCAGAGGTGAGAGTGAGCCCAAGTGACGAAGCATCATTTTTATTGTTTCATCTTGCATATGTAATTTTTGTACAGTGCCCCCTAAGGAGGAATAGATCCCCAGTGGGTGGCAAGGCATATAGCAGGGTCAGGAACAGCGTGCAAACAAGGGACTTAGTGCAACTCTGTGCAACTTCAAAGGGTAAGTTGGCAATCAATGTTATGGATGTTGGCTCCATTTATCCAAACGTGTCTTAGCAGGTGACCTTCAATGTCATCCGCTCCCTACTCTCAAGCCTGCATGGTTCAATTTGCTTCTTTTCTCACCTGAATATGTCTCCCCATGGTCTAATTTTCACACCTCTATTTGTCTTTCTGATCAATGATCATTCCACTGAGATTATCGTCAGGTGCACTTTTGGAACAGACCACCTCAGCACTGACACACAACAAAACTGTCATTCATCAGTTTTCCTTAAAGTATACCAAAAGGTTGAGACCAGGATATTGTATTGTATTATATTTGTAGGTGGAAAGTGTGGTGGTAAAAGCAGCCTAGTTAGTTCTCCAATCAAGGAAAAGCCAGTGTGGAGAATGCTGTGGTGTGCTGTGAGCAGCTGTTCAGGAGTGTTACATTTCACAGGCTACCGTCAACAGATCCGCAAAGATGCAAGCTGTTTCTACAATGAATCGTGTTTTGTGATGTTATTATCAATGGAGAAACTGATATCTCTGCTTCTTGCGTGATGTATTTCTTCCTGTATGTTTTCCAAACTTGTCTTTATCTCATGTTAAACATAGCCATAAACTACTGTCAT
This sequence comes from Morone saxatilis, assembly GCF_004916995.1. Taxonomy (NCBI): domain Eukaryota; kingdom Metazoa; phylum Chordata; class Actinopteri; family Moronidae; genus Morone; species Morone saxatilis. Next base: position 6,867,728 of record NW_023339796.1, on the reverse strand, counting down.
TTAAATTTTGCATCTTAAGAGAATAAGGAAAACCATAACCAAATTGCAAAGTTTGTACAGAAATTAACAGATCAATGCCAAATTCCTCTAAAGTGGATATTCCCATTGAGTCAAGGGAGATATGGCTTAGAAATCAGCATCAAAACAAGTACAAAACCGGCAGAAAAATGTCAAATGTATGAAATTATAGGTCAAGGATACAATCCAAACAGGTGCAAGTACTTCCTGTAGTATCTCAGATGGAGAAAGCATGCAGTGTACCGAGGAGACTTTGATCAATCTGAGAAACTTTCAGTTAGAGGTTCCTAATAAAAGCCCCACAGAGCAGCCTCTCCCAACCTAAGGAGGCTATACTTTGTCTCTGACAACACAGCCTTCCAGATGCTTTCCCTCAATACATTTCTGCCTCACACAGGGGATAAGGTGCAAGCACTCAGGAAGATAAGTAGTCTGACTGGCTTCAGTGAAAATTGTCGACTCGAAGCTTCTTAGAAGCTCAATGTCAATATGTTCAACTGCACCAAACAACCACATATGATTCTGTGTAGTGTTTCTCATGTTTCTCTCTATTTGGTTTCCACAGAACAAACCAATGGTGTCCCAATAAAGCATTTTATGATTCTAATAATTTCCCATTGGCATGCAAGAAAAACAACTCGGACACAAAGGGATGCATTCAAAAACACAAATCAACTTCAGCATTGTTAATAGCTCTCATTAGGAAATCTCCCCAAGCTTTGCACCAGAGTGCATCACTTTCCTAGAATCAAAAGGAGGGGGATATGAAATTATTCCCTCTGTTGGAGATGGCTGCTTCCCCTGCTAAAAGGAAATAAACCACAAATTATGAGCTAGCCTCTTGCATGAAAAGCTGATAATGGCCTGAGCACTTACGGCTTAGGACATGTGAAGTCATACTATTAGTAGCTTGAAAATTAGTCTTAATATCACATGATTATACTACATATACAATATCCATTATGAAAGGTAGAATATTATAACATAGTGAGGCTGATATTTATAACAACATAAGACTAACATTAATGGGTAGGTCATATCACATCTTTTGCCGTTTATATATAACCAATAGACACTGGCATTTTGGAATTCCGAATTGAACTGCACTCAAATTGTTTTAACGCTCCACATGCATAAATGAAGGTAATTTTTGCAACATCATCATTGTTCCAAATGAGTGGAACGAACCTAAAAAATATGCTGCGCATAGAAATTCACCCATTCGTCCCAAACACAGATGTGAACAAGTGTGAGCATGCACACACACATACCCTTTCAACAGATGAAAGCCTGCCAAATAAAAGAGTAATCCATCACTTGTGCCATTGTGCATTTGCAGGGTCCCCCTCTTTAACAATGGCTTGACTGACAGTGAAAGATAAGGGCCCTCTGTTGACCAACAAAGTGAACGCATCACAGCAAAAATAAACTTAAGTGATATAGCATTTTGTGTGGAAATTTGTATTTAGTATCCATAGTTATAGTACAAGAACTGGAAAATAATCAAAGTCCTTTCTAAGTCTAAATGTAGACTTAGGCTAGACTGAATGGTAAAACTCGATACTACTAAATAAATAACTGACCAAAGCTAAACAGTAATCTGAGCCTACCACAGTTTTACAGGAAATCTCAGTGCTTTTCTCTTCATTAACCATTCACAGTGGGGAGTAACAAATGGACCTCAACTGACTGACTAGAAAGCTAGCCCAAAATAATTAAGGAAATGAAATATTCAACATAAAACTTCTTATTATAGCATCAGCGCCTCATAAATTTATAGAGGCGAAATAAGTGGATTAATTTGAGTGCTAATGGAGAAGAAAGCCAGTCATTTCCCTTTCCTCCCATTCAACTTCATTTAGGGTTTTAGGAGTTATACCTTCTATTACTTATCTCTGGGATTTCTGGCGCATGACAGATCAGGCAAACTGGGTTGAGGACACTGGTCTCTATCGTTATAAAAGAGAAATCTGTGGCTAAAAGAGCGACCTAATAATGACAAAGATCCAAATTTAAATGCTCCAGAAGAAAAGTACAATTTTTCAAATAGTCCATGGCCTTCTGTGCCATTTTTACCTCTTGATGGTGGATGTAGAAGTGCTAAAGTGCAGTGCTCTTTGAGATGGGAACAAAAAAAAGAAAACACTGTACCTCAGAGACACAGATATGCCTGTGAAAACCTAGACTGGGGAAAATACCTGCACATCCCAACCTTACTTCAGACACCAATAAAATGTCTAACTACGGAGCCCCATACCTACATGTATTGATACATAATACATACCTCCATTTCTTACACCGTGTATATACTATACCGTAGGCATTTACGTCTACTAATAGTTGATAAGTTTTACATGATTTCACTGGCAAATCTGTAACTGTATCAAAAAGCTGGAGAAAATAAATTCAGCAGAGTGTCTTCGTTATATTTTTTGCCTTCTCTTGCCTAAAGCACTGAGTCTACGCTCACTAAGACTTCTGGGACTTCAACAGTTAAGTCAGGTCAACTGTCAGGTCGCACTCAGACACCAGTGGATCCTGTGAGAGAAAACTCTAGTACTGACTTGGATGTGATCAGCATTCTCAAGAAATGTGAAGCATGGTAAGACCTACCTCTTGTTAAAAAGCAAAAAGCAAAAGTTGTTTTTTTATGAATTCTAGATCATCTTTAAATTATTTATTCTCTCATATTTTTGTCTCAAAAGAGAAAGTAACATAGCGGTTACACAGGCAGCCTTTGACTATAAATGTAATATAGTTGGTTAGTATTAGAAAAACAGTAGATACAATAACATTTGAATGAACTGAATCTACCCAGAAACAAGTCAAGATCTCATTTAATGCTAACTGCTGTGGACCTAAATGTCATCCAAGTGTAACACAAAAGACAACATTTTATTTAGCTGGTTAAAGTTAAAATGCTACATCTTTAACTAAATTTGTACCCATCATGGGTATGTGCAAATCATAGGGATTCGCATTCCTAGTGTTGCTAAATTCCATTCAGGCTCCCTACTGTCTGACAGGGCCGCCATGTTTATAACACTAAAGCACCCTGCAACAATCCTCACTTCCTGCACTAATCAAATATTTCAGGTTGAGGTCAAAGTCATACTGTAGGTCATGCTGTGGGTATTGCTACCCAGTAAACACAGCATGCCATCACGACCACAGATCAGACTTTAAGAGGTGTTGCATGGTTTAAAGTTAGACTGTCAAAAAAGGTACGTCCCCTACTCGTTCCACAAGTCGATCTCTCTGCTCTGAGCCATGCAGCTGATCCCATCGGACAGCCCCAAACTGAAATGGTAGGTGAACCGTGATGTAATTTCCTCCAGCATCTCCTGATGCGTTTCGCCTGGTGTTCGCCTATGAAGAGGCTTCCCGCTAGGAAAATGTTCAGATCACTTCTGATCTCTGTAATGAGTTTTGCCACTCGAGTTATATCTCTGACAATATTAGGAACAGCAGTGCAGTGGACAAATGCCACCTCTCTGTCACTGTGTGAATGGTCAGGGTTACACTTGTCTTTTCAATGTGACCTTTGTGTTTGCATGTGGTAAAGGTGAAAACATGTCTGACCACACTTATGCTTCCACATTTGACAGTTAAAGTGTATGGATCTATGATCAGATATGTCTTTTAACATTATATTCTTAATACATATAATTCTTGACTGTACCCAAAATGATGTTGATTGAGATCTGACTACAAGCCAGGCAACTGAAAAATGTTGATATTTAGCCTGGTTCTCACATATCAAGTGTATACAACTGCGAGTTATGCAACCTTGTTTGATTGTTTGCATTGAAAAAACTGGTGTAACCTCAACAAAATAGTGCTGTCTGTAACATCTTATAACATTCTTTGTAAAAAGATTTTCCTTTTAATACACCACATTCATGCATAATGATGTACAATAAGTATCTTTACAGTTAGAATGTATATATTTGCAAACCCAATGGTGAGAAGCACTTTGCAGACTTTAGCAAGGGGCAACTGGTTAACAAGGTTTCAACTACAGGAAGATAGCAACAAGAATATTATAATTAGAAAATAATGAAATATTCTTATTTTGACAGCAGGATTTATGCTATTGAATAATTAAATGATATGTACATCTAGGCTAGGTTTATGCTTGAGGGGCCCAATGGCTAAAACAATGCAAAGCTACAGGAGGGGAAGCACATTTTAAAAGGTCTTCAATTATATAATAGTATAATGCAATCAAACATCCTAAATAAATAAAAATAAATGCTACCATTGTGCTACTTTGTCCTTTCCCCATAAAAAAGTCCAGTAGGATAAAATAACGTTAATATCCTACAGTATAATGTAAAAACAGCCATACAGCCTTGAAAACTGCAACTAAAATGCAGTACCCTTCACACAGACTAGTATTTATGGCAAGGCTCTATCAGATTCCATTACATTGTGCAGGTGTTTATGTTATTGTGTCCACATCCTGTACATAACTGTGGAAATAAAAATGTATTCCTGAGGAAAATAACTCCTCTGGAAACCCTATGCCTAATTTTCCTGGGGAGAGGTTTGAAAATTGTGTCACCAGATGGCCAATACTTGTGGGCGGACAAGCCACCATGGCAGCAAAATATGTTCACTGCTGAATTAATCTAACCTTGTGTCCCTTAAGTGACTATGCAAATTAGTCTATATGTCAAATACCCTAAACCAAATTAGCAATTTAAATCAAGTAGCTAAACAGTAACTAAATAATACAAGTGGGAGGGGATGAGAATAGTCTCTGGGGCAAAATATGACTCAAGTTTCAGTAGCAAGTTGGTCAGCCACATCAAATCTTAACAATTAAAGCTGTCTGGGGTATCATGTTAGCGTAATACATTTATTAAAAGAGTAAACTTATTTTATCCCCTTCAGTCTGCCATTTGATAGCACAGAGTTTTATCAATTGTTCAGCAGATTGAGTTAGATTTGTGGATTTTCCTGTGTGTACATTTTATTTATCTTATGTAGCCTAGTGACTTCCACAGTTTCCTTTCTTAATATGCCGACAGACACAAGACCCAGAAGCTCTTTCTGGATAAAATAACACACGGGCTTCCATTTGCAAGTTCAAACAGGCAAGCAAAATCCAATCAATACACATTATTGGCTCAGTGAGGGCCAGGATTTGTAAGAAAACAGAGAGATCCAGTCAAAGGGGAAATCCTTTGAACTCCTAAACTTGAAATCTGAATGAACATTTCCTGTTCTTTTACACTACTACAAACATTTTATTCATTGTTTATGTCAAAAAGAGACCACACTATAATTTCTAAATGCACAGCCTAAATGACATCAGCTTTCCGCAGGCACAGCACCCCAGTTAAGATGAAAATAATCAGAGCCGAAAAGAAATTACAAAAACATGCTGTGACCTTTCGAGTCTGAGGGGGAAAGGCTGTGTATACATTTACAAAATGTGAAGGGACAGTAAAAAAAAGTCCCATCACAGAAATTGGAGTGTGACTAATGGGTAGTGAAAGAGCTGGTCTCTAACCTGAACTCCAAAATAATCTTGCCCAAGTCTCCATAGCCACTTTGGGGGGAGCAGTGGGGGTTTGACAAGGGGAATGGAGGACCACCTGCACACCCAGCGGAGCCAGCGCTGTACTGGCACCACCATTTGTTACGCTCTGGATTCCCATTACTTTAGAGCTAGGTTGGCTGGGAAATCCATCTCCAGGTGTCAGGTTTATCAAACTTCTACACAAAATGCAAGTGTGGAAAGGGGGAGAAGCATCATAGGCATGCAAATAGCCTACAGAGGATAGTGATGTCTACACTTGAGGTGCGAGAAATCCAGTGTATCAAAGTATGCAGGCTCACTAGCTCTGATCTTGTGTTCCCAATGTTAAAATTAAATATTAAATGTCATAACATGATTTTAGGACAATGTGAGGCCTAAGATACAAGCCTCCACATTAAAATTATAAGTAGCAGCATTATATGCATGCAAACTAGCCTCAGCAAGCTTAGTGTCAGCCCTAAATTTAATGGCCACTTGACACCCAGTGAGAGCTGCTAACAGAGGTATTATATGCTGTATATTAGAGGGGAGCATTAGCCAAGTCTGGTTTGAATGCCAGATTGGAAAGTCTGCGGCAAGGAAAAAGGCTTTTAACTTTAACAGTTTCATATGAACTGGTCACTCATTAACAGTGGAAACGACAATTCCAGGTCCTGATGTTACTGGATCTGCACCAATACCGACCTAATTAAGGTGATCGGGTAGCAGTCATACGAGACCGATCCCCATTACATACTGTTTCCTTGTGATGGAAGTAGTATGGTTATGAAATCAATAATCATGTAATCACTTAATTCATTTCTTAAGGAAAACCACGGAATACCAAACATTTGCCAGTTCAAGCTTCGCAAATGCAATCTTTTTTTATTCATTTACAATTAACTTTAAAATGTGCACAAGTCTAGAAGAAGAAGACTTTTGACTTGTGTCTCGGTGTATGATAATCTCCACTTATAGCAGAGAGTGAGTAGCTAAAGCATTATTTAAAAGAATTATCCTAACCAGTTCCAAACCTAGAGATAAATATATTATAAACTGAAAAATTGAATTAATAATGTGAACATGATTGTGTCAGAATTGGCATTGCTTCCAGGAGTAAATGTTATAAGTGTATAAAGTGCTGAAAAAGTATGTAAAGGCCCGGTGAATGTTTGCTGAGTTCAGAAAGGTTAGAAACTATAGGGGCAACAGAGGTTTCCCTACTTACAGAGACTGACATCCCTGAGGTCTATCCTTTCTACATGGTTCTCTGCGTCTATAATACAGACTGACATGCACAAGATACTCTCAAGGAGAGCCAGTCAGTTTGCGTCACCAGAGTGCTCGCCGTGAAATAAACAAATGAGAACTGACAATCCTTGTGATAGTCCATACATCCTCATGAACAGGATACATCCTCGTTTACTCTGTCCACCCCCTATGGATTTTACACAGAATCCAGGTGTCTTTGTTTTCCGCAACAAAAGACATGACTGAATAGACAGGAACACCACCCCATAAATTCAAAAATAGTTAATTGAAGGTTCTATGCAAAATCTGAAAAAAAAGAACATCAAGTGACAGTGTGTGAGCAGTGTTAACGACTATAAAATACAGATCAGATGTACCGAGCATCTGGGAACGGCAGCACTGAGAAAACAAACTAGTAAAATGTCTGTCAGGAGTTGAAAAAGACCTGGAAGAGCGTAGAAATTGTATTAGTTGCAACAAAGTATAGCTCCCAGTGGGATTTTATAATAGAAGCGTGGGAAAGAACAAGAATGTTCTACAAATGCATGTAACTGTACCAATAATCAAATTCGTATGAGCTTTTTCCCAACAAAGTTTGAACACAATACAGACATATTAGAAAATACCACAACAGCAAGACGGTGTTGACATCCAACAACTTGCTATGTAAACTTATGTAAGCTTTTGTCTGACAAGCTAAGGACTGACTGCACAGAGTCGGCTTGATTAGCAGCAATTCATGTAAGGTTAATTTAAAAATCACTCAACATTAAAATGAAAATTATTTTAAATTTCTATTTGATTAGTAACAGGTTCTTCTGGGGGAGTTGCTAAGGTCAAATGTATTAAAAACAAGCATTTGTGCAGCAAATAAGAGCAGTTAATTTTAGCTATACAAAATGAAATAATTGCAGGAAGCTCGGGAGATTGTCAGTCTAGGCAAAAACATGTGGGATATAAGTTCCCTTGAGTTCTAACACATTAATTCAAACTTTGTCTTCTCCTGCCGACATTCCAACATTTCTCCTTGTAAAACCCAGCAGCATTTCAGATGAAAGCCTTTTTCTAAATAGCTGGCAATCATTCAACATAGGTGCAAACAACAGCACTCATTTTAAATAATTGTATGATCAACCACCTAAATAGCATTTAAGTAACACACTAGGTTTTGTATTGTTCAGACATATAGTTCAGAGAGATGTTTTACTATGCGACTCCAATTAAAGATGTTCCCCGTATAAAATAAAAGCCCTATGGCAAGCTTTAGGATTGTAGCTCAATTAGGATGCAAGAATTCAAGAACTAAAAGCCTAACTTAGAGCAGGTGTCAGTTTCGCTGACGTTGAATTGCCTTGGTTTTATGTGAAAAAGGCATCAATGTAAAGACAAAATAAAGGAGTGACAGAGTAGATTGTAAAAAAAGAAAGGAGAAGAAGAAAGAAAAAAACATACTCATATGATGCATTTCTACAGCTTTGCTCTAAAGCTCCTAATTAGTTGAGACATTTTGCTTAGTGGCTTGGCATTTTAGCCACAGGGGGGCTGATACAGTAGATTATATTGGACATGCAAGCAGAAGGACACAACCTAAAAGGCTGATTCAGGAATCTAAATCCTATGCTATACTAAAATTGTATAAAAGATTGCCAAAAACCAAAAGCAGAGCACACACTATTAGGATTCCATGCTAAATGTGATGGGAAGAATTTACTATCCTTCATGCAAAGTCATGGTATTTTTGTGAAGGTGTGGAAAATAAGTGTCAACCTTAACAATAATAGGACACCAGCAATTTGCAGAAACAAGCAATTATCCTTTCAAAATTTCACGCAAGTCTATCCTACATAAACTTGTTATCACAAGAGTTATTCAACAGCGGCAAGGCCTAGATAGAGATGTTCATTAATCTATTGCTGAGACAAACACATTTGATGGATTAAACAGTCAAATATAACAAGATGCTTGAACTGCTGTCCTGGTTGTTAAGGGAGATCAAAGTGGGGCCTGAGGGTCTGGTAAGCATGAGGAGCAGGATTGGTTCAGCAGAGCTCCAAAAGAACAAGTGCTGGACCAAGGAGATACGACATCAGACGTGTGCACTGCATTCCCTTAGGCCTGTTCTTTCAAAACTGTCAGCCTGCCTACCAAATGAGCTGCAAAGGAGGAGGGTGCAAACAGTCTCTCAGAAAGCACTTCTAATCTAACAATAAGCATAAGCCTCATTTGGTAATGTGCCGTCTTAGTGAAGCCGGTTGAATATGGAAAAATCAATTAGATTTTTTTTTAGATGCCACCCTCTTTAAATTCTCATCCTACTGTGAAAAATGTGACACATTTCAGAGAAAAAAAAGAATCCTAGAAGCAATTAGCAATTATGGTCCCATGTATCATAATAGGTATGCTTTTATGTCCATAAAACATCTCTTAAAAAAAAAAAAAAGCTTTCACCAAATGACATGTTATGCTTGGGAGGAGAACCAAGGTTTAGGATTTCAAGCCAGGGAGACCAGACATCACATATGGACATTAAATACATGGATGTGTGTGTCACTCACGCTGCTGTTGAGAGTAGCTTTCTCAGTGACACATACTATATTTGCTTGCTGATGGATTGCCTGTATGCTTGTACTAGTGCACATACAGTAAGGAGACAGAAGTGCTGATGAAATGTTTTTTTGCTTAGCTTTCAGGCACATATATAACATACTGGCCTAAACTGTTTCTATGACATTTCAGCAACTCAACAGTATCAATTTAGCTTTTTTTTTTTCTAATACAAGTTTTACTTCCTGAATGAATTAAACATGTTTTCATCTTGTATGTTGAAGGCTAGAATATACTCAAAACAAAACTTTGGTCTGACAGTCTGCAAGCTCTTTTATGGTTTTACAGTGCTAGAGTAAAGACCATATTGGATTAGGGCTGAAACAACTGGTCGATTAACCAATTGGTCCACCAACAAACACTGACTTGATGATCAATGACAGTCATTTATCAAGGCAAACTGCCAAACATTAGTTGGTTTCAGCTTAATTTATTCATTTCTTATAAAAACTATCCATAGATTAATTGAAAAGAATCCTGAATTGCAGCTCTACATTAGATTTGTGTACAACAGGAATAAAGAAATAAGACACCAGCTACTACCAGCAATACCCACGCCTTACTATTACAATCAGCTTCCAGTTTCACACTCTACCTTTAAGTGCAGCCATTACAAAAAACGTATACAGCTTGAAAAAAGTTATTTCCCAGCCTCAGAATTAGTCATCCTCTCAGCAGTTGTACTTTCAGTAATACTTGAAACACAATTGATATAGCGAAGAAGTTTACAGGATGTGGTGAGAACATCAGCTGAGGAGCTGATATTGACTTGACACGCCAAATAATTCCCTTAATGTGTCTAAATCCACACAGGAATGCATGAAGATATGTCTGAGAAAAATGGCATCCAGTGCTGCACTGTTGCCATAGGAGGATGTATTACCTCGCAAAGTGTGACCGATCAATTCAACTTCCTACTCAAAAACAACACGGCAAGTGGGGAAAATCAGCATCTGCTGTGTCCCTCCCGCCGTTATATCTGCGGACCATTCAAAGACATATGATATTCGTACAATGCTCAGTTTTTGAGAGACGTAAACAAGTGAGCAAGCAAAGGGAGGAAACTGTGAGAAAGGGAAGGAGAGGGAGGCTTTTGTCTCCACATTTCTCACGGTGGGTATCGGAAACAGCCAGATGCTGTCCATCACAAGTGAAGGCCAGAGAATAGACTGCCCTATTTATCTAATGAAGAGGTCAAGGCATGGGGGGTGGGAGGTAAGTGGGGCATAGCCAAGCCTGTCACAATGCCATACCCAAAGAACTCATTTCAAAAGGAGTCAGATTACCTATAGCATGGCATTATAATAAATATGAAGAATAAATGTGCCTTTTCCAATTGTTATAGTAAATAAGCTCTGTCCCCAAGCAGTCAATTAGACGGATAACTCTAAAGGCTAAAATGATAAGTTGATTAAGTGATGACTATTTCTAATGCAAGGACTTTGCAAATGTAAGAACTGTAATCCTGTGTAATAGTATACCAAATGTACGGTGTGTACGTCACTTTTGGGCTCATGATTTGTTTTCAATACTGCAGGGAAAACAAAAGAATCATCAGAATATAACTGATTCTATTATTAATTTAAAAAAAGTACACATTAAATGGTGGCTCATTGACCATAAAAGTGTAGTGTATTTATAGTTCACGTAAATTAGAGCCAGCAGTGCAATTCAAGCTTTGCACATTCAGTTCATCTATCAATGCTCATATTCAGTCAAGACACACTTATTTTCACATCTTACACAGTTAAGTAGCCCTGGAGGTCCATCCATTGGTTGAGAGAGCCAAGAGCCAGTGTGCTCATTTATACAGGCAGGCACAGCGGCACAATGTGAAGGAACATTAAAGCATTGCTCAAGCAGTGTTTTAGACACTTAGTGGGTGATGCCGTTGCAAACTGTTTGGCATTTTGATTGCTTAACTTTCCAAACACATACCCAAGCTCATTTGAACAATGTTGGCACACAGATTCCATCCATCACTCTTTGTCCAATGCTGCTGTAACTTATTGGGAAACCATAAAGTCCCTGTGTGATATATCGAAGTAATATCAATCTCTGGTTCCTCAATCGCGTTCATCATACTAACAATACTCGCACACCCAACTACTATGGTTTAGCTAGACAGTTGTCACATGCCAAGATGTAGACCTAATTAGAATGTGTTAGACTAATTATCGACAGTAATTATTTGGTTTGTACGTACCAAACTAAAAAAGTTGAGGACCAAACTGTTCTGTATCACATGGTTTGCGATGAATACACATACTGTCTCTTTAGTGCTTTTTTGTTTTGTTTCTTTACTTTTATAATAAATGATTTATAGATTCATGGATAATTAATACCATAAATAACTGCAGATCTGCAGATCTACAGTGATCATTTATTTTCCTTTACTAAAAATCTATTATGGATTAAAGACCCCAGTGCCATGGTGTGGGTTTGTAACTGAAAAAAGAACAAAATTAATTAAATTAAACTGAATACCCTCTGAACTTAACAACCATAACATACTCTAAAGCTAGGATGGTTGGATTACAATAACATTTCACAGAGCCTTTCTGTTAACAAGGTGGATGAACAGGGCAGTAGCTGTAAAAAGCATGTTGGACTGGCAATTTTACCTCCTAAAGCTGGAGGCTACAACTCTGAATGAAAACATCTTGAATAACCTCTTTTGTAGCACAAACACTCAAACAGATCTTTGTCATCTCTGTTATCACCAGAGGCTTAATACCACACAGTACTTAAACCATGGTCATCCGCAGCTTAACATCCAGCTCATCTGCAACACCCGTTAGTCTGCCCAAGGGACAGACAGATACACAATGACTTCTGCATCGTCGTGTTCCCTTTTATGCGTTGCATAAGGTTTGGATGGAAAAATTGAAGTGCAAAACTGTCAAACAACTTGAGCAGAGCAAAAAGAAGGAGTCAACGGTTTAAGCAGCTCTGATTGTAATAACTTGGCCCTTCTACACAAAAACAGATGATTGAATTTCTGCTGATTGCTCCACAGGCTGTGTAAATTTTCATAAAGCAAAGCTCAAGCATAGAGGGGCGAAAAAAATTGGCCGACAATTTTGAGGCCTCGTTTCAATTAAACTATAAATAGCATCCATAGAAAGAACATTCACACAATTTGTATTCTTGGTCTTTTTTTATTCATAAAACTCATAACGCCTGACTTCCTCAGGTACCTGTGCCACCTTACTAGGTGTGACATACATTTCATTACAAGATCTGCATAATGTCTAATGCTGTTACTATAGCAACACCTGTGATTGATGGCTTTGTTAAGAGGAATAGTTACACACCATTAAATTGGTGTAATAGTGCATGGCAGTCATCTCAATAACCAGGGACAAAGCAATTACCAAGTCATTAAAAAGGGAATAGACTAATACAACATGGTGCGCACAAGTATGAGTGACATTCTTTGAGAACAGGTTGGTTGTGTGAATAAAGAAAAATAAAAAAAACATTATGTCTTTACAAACTGTATTCTGTGGAACTTACATTTTTGTGCAATCTAGCATGGATTTAGTTTAGATACATTCTGATTATCCCTGCATGCAAACATTTGCATTGAAATCGCTCTATGATTCATGAATGTGAAACAAAGTTTGCCTTCTATTTCACATCTCACATGCTCCCTCATCTTACACTGCAGATGCTCTTATAGTGTCAGCTTCCACTGGGATTACATTCAGCTGTGTCTTGATAATAATTTGATGGATAAGTCAAGAATACTCGTTCACAGGAATACCGTCCTAGTCTGCAGCACACAAGCAGGGACAGAGCAGAGCAGCACTGGTGATGATTGAGAGAACTCAAAATTCAAATGAGAGAGAGGAGATGGAGTGACACAGATGTGCTGTTGTTCGGAGAGAGCAGCATGCATACAGGGTAAGCACGCAGAGCAACGCGCCACAACACACAAAGCTATATACACGTGCATAGACAGCAGCGCCACTCAATCATCCTGGTTGAGGGCCAATCCATCTATTGCTGGTTGACTGGGATCCAATCACCATTCCCAACAGGGCCAGAATGAAAGAATGGCAGACAGCCTGTGAAGGGACCCACTCTCTCATAGCAGATTGATGGGACAAATCTTGAGGCGGTTCATGATGTATCCCACATTGAAACGAACATACCATAAAAAATCTCTGATGTCATACGACAGGCCTCTATGTATAGAGTGTGTATTTGTTGTTCTGCATTTTTGGTGTGTTTCACAAAGAAGCTTCTTGCCATTCAACCATAAGAAGACCATTAAGATGTGTCATGAGTTTCAGTTTTATTTGTCCCGAGCGGATAACACTCATTTTCTTGTGTTTAATGCTGCAAAACATTGCCATTTTTCTTATAGCAGCAGAAACAACTTGAGATGAGTGCAAAAAAGAGCAACAGTGGACGAGAAAAGAAGCTTCACAAGGAGGTTTAAAAAAAGGAAAAGAAACTCTTTGATTGCCAAGTGGGGGATTAAATGGTGTGTTTTCTGTCTGTCAGCTGGCTATAGAGTCAGTTATGGAAGTGCATTGCTACTGGTTGACAGAATAGGTGAGTCAGAGAGTTGGGCATAAAAGGAGAACAAGAAATGAAAGAAAGCCATTTTGAAAGAAAAAAAAAAAACGTTTGTGTGGCATTCCAAGATGGAAACCTCTTAAGATGGACAAAGGACTTAAAGCTAAAGGTTTTGTGTTTAGTTGGGCAGGCAACAAACTGATTTAATAATTTTTGACTAACCAGATTAATCTTCTCATTAATTATTATGCTGTGTTATACTGGCTGTTTTACAGGGCAAGTCAGAGCCTTTTGGGAAAATCCTTGGGAAAATTCCTTAGTGTTACTTGAACTGACTCAGAATAATTTAAAATATATTATTTTTAACAACTCCATAATATTAATTGGCCCTTGCTACACGTTTTGTATTCATGTGTAAGCCCTCCTACCTAACAGATATAACCCTTCTGTAAATGTAATCAGCACTAACATAGAATCATGGAGAATCACTATTCATGAGGCCACACATCCATTTTGACAGTTCCACTACATTAATGGGACCTGATGTGGGGGTGTGAGAAAGCTGCAATGCCAACATACAGACTAGGTGCTGCTGGCTCTGTTTACTGTATGGCCATTTACTCAGTGTTTGCAGTAATTTTCCGAAATAGTCAGCCAGATACATCTGCCGTACACACTTATCGCCTACACGTTATGGTGTTCATAATTGTCAACCTTGCTAGTGGTTACACAATGAAACAACAACAACAACATGCAGTATTTCATTGTGTCAAAGTCACTAAATGACCTGATGTCATATCTTCTCCAAGAGCTGCTCTGACTAACTCTGAGGTGACATCCAGTAATGCTGTCAGAACAAATTTCAATATTCATATTTCCGTCGAAGGTGAAAAAACATACTAAATTAGAACAGCTCATAAAACACATTACTAACTGTAACTGTTCTGTTTTTTTTTAATGCAAACTCACCTCCTTATTCTCTCTCAATTCTCTCTTGCAATCTTACAGCCTGTTCCTACAAGCAATAAGATGTGAAAGGCAAAATTCAGAAGAATATCAACTCAAACCTTTCAAGAAAATGAATACTGAAAGACAGAGTGTACAGAATCCACTCTATTTTTAACATGTCAAACATTCATTGTGTCTTGCTTTAATGCATCACTAGTCAAAGGGCACAAAGTCCAAAGTCGCTCGCATGAGTTCATGCACAAAATTAAACATTTTTAATTTCATTTCATGCAAGATACCGAGTTTGTGCCTTATTATATAATTTCACTGACGAAATAAGCCAGTGAGCCTTTTTGATCAAGAAACAAATCAGCAGTGCTCATACATAGAAGTGAATATCCTACCATTCATAAGAGTAATTATTTATTAAACTTAGGGAATAATTGAGCTTCAGTGGACGTTTTTTACTTTAAAAGTAGGTCGGTATGAGAAAGCTTTGATTTCAAAACCCACAACAGAACTATAATTAAAATGCAGTCAATAATGAATACGCATTAATTGAAACCAAAAGGAATACAGACATTATTTCAGAGAGTGACCATGGAAAGATTCTTAGCTAGCATCACATCATTTTCAAATATTTAAGAAAGGCACATGGTTAAAGCTGACTGCATCCACAGCAAATTAGAGCCCCATATTAAATATATAAACACATATATTTTTTATTTTTATAGATAGATAGGCCCAGTAATGAGTCCCAAGTTTTTTTCAATTTACATCTTTCCCATTTTTTTTCCTTTACCCATTGCATCCATTTTTATGGTGTTCAGTAATTAAACCTTAAATATTGAGTAGAGTCAGAAGAAGAAGGGACCTAGGCAATAAATGACTCACAAATGAACAAAAGAATTGTGATAAATTCAGCTACAAAATAAGCTATTAAGAAAAAACTATATAGATCACACATATTTCAGTCAGTTCATCGTCAAAATATGTATGTAGTGTCCAATCTCAATTGTTAGAAAAAGGACAAGACAAGTGAGTAGGACCACGGCAGAGAAGAGAGGCAAAGATAACAGACTTATCTCTGGGCAAATATTAAGACCAAAAGCTCTTTCAGAGCAACTGGCCCCGAGCGACAGGACAATTGTTATTGTAAAGCCCTGCTAGTGGGTCTAATCTTTATTATGAAGATTAATAACACATATAGCAGCCAAGATACTGAATTATTTGCAGTCATCCTCAGGCAAAACTGACATTTACTTATCCGGACTTTTCTAGATTGACAAGCGCAATATAATCCTCCTCTTCCGAGCTGTTTATTGACATGTGCTAGAGGACCCAGTCCTCCACACAGGCGCTCGCTGCTCCTCCTGTGTCAGCATCACACACAAACATTGCGTCGGCCTGTTAAACAGCTCAGTCAAATGGCAGCCACACTGTTGCCTTTGCTAATGTGAAAAAGCACATGATCACATTAGAGCACTGCACCAGAGGGGAGAAGGGCCTCAGGACAGACACCTACTGAGCTCTGGTCTTGTGGCTGCCGCAGCGCTCTTTAAGATCCAGCATGAACCCCGAAGTGGCAGTCTCTCCTGCCGTTTAATGACGGAGATAACCTTGAAAAGTATCACACAGAAGAGGAACTGTTTAATTTCACAGCTTTTCGTCTCCAATTTGGATACGGACAATTTGTCTGGTACTCAACAGGCTTTACAGGATTTGTATTCTCTTCGTATTTGGATGTACTCAGATGAATTGCAGCC
Organism: Morone saxatilis; assembly: GCF_004916995.1. Classification (NCBI taxonomy): domain Eukaryota; kingdom Metazoa; phylum Chordata; class Actinopteri; family Moronidae; genus Morone; species Morone saxatilis. The sequence goes on along the minus strand of NW_023339796.1, from coordinate 6,851,081 downwards.
TATACTAGACAAAATGCTTCTTGAGTATCACGACTTCAGAATTACACTTCACACTGATATAACCATTGTACTGTATGTTCTCATTTGGTAAACGGCTTATTGTTATAACTGTAGTACAGTTATGTGATTGCAGGAATATTCATTAACGATTATGGTGTACTGCGGATAATTATAATCCATTTCAGTTTTCCTGTTTTTATTTGGTGCAGAAAATGCCTTATAACTGGGAGCCCTGTGGTGAGGTTTTTAAAGTATATAGTTATAGTTACTAATATGCTGTAGCTCAGAGGTTTCAACATCTGAGACTGTGGGCCTCCCCTCAGACAAAGCTTGGAAAAAGCTTCCCCTGAAACTGTTTGGAGAAAAAATTCAGAAACAAATCAAAATACTTCGTGTGCAATGAGGCCCTAAAAGAGTATAAAGATGGTGGCCTTTCACAGCCGTAACATATTCCGTTAAGACTGCCATGAAAATGACTATAAATACCAGCTGGTGTTGAAACAAAAACATTTCTCTCCCTGTCCTCTATGCCTAGACAGCCCAAAGCTTTCGACAGCCACAAAAGTTTTCTGAAGTGTCAGGTGTTGGAAATTCCCATGAGCACACGAACGCACCACATTTCATACCAAGTGTCAGCCCCCACACAGACTGTTGAATGAAACTAAGTCCAGCTGCTACATTGCATAGCACAAGCACATTTTAGAATGGGCTATAACATGCAAAAACACCAGTGTGGTCTTTGAACTTGGTTATAAAAGATGCAACAGTGAAAAAGAAGAAACAATGAATTCATCATTCTGTAGCCTAGGGTGCTTAGCGGCCATAAAGAGGGATGCACTCACGCAAATGCCATATATTCACTTCAGATTCCGATGAAAAATACAATAAAATGTATCTCCAGTTACGGAAACTGCTCAGCATATGTAGAAAAACACAATATCCTACTGAGCAGTCCAATATCATTTAATACTGGTTGTAAATGCCTGCTGAAATTCCATTATTGGTAAAATAGTAGGCTGGTAATTACATTTCCCAATTTACCCATGGATAATTTATCACTCTTGTGCCCCCATTGTCAAAACAAATTGATGTCCAGCATATCTCTAACATATCAGCTCGTCTGTAGCCCCGAAAACATTACTTTTTGGAGATACAAGTATTTTAGCAAATCACTAAATGTTATAGCAATCTATACAATTTTAAGACACTAAACACACTAATATTTAGGTTGTCACACATCCAAAGTAACATGTGTTATATTTATCAACCCAGACGAACTGACATATTATTGACAACATTTACTTGAAACTTAAAACCTGTGACAAAAAATCCTGCAGATGAAAGCCTGAGGGAGTGAGATAATTGGCAAGACATCATGGCACATTAGAAGTTGAAAGGCCTGCCTTTCCTTAAAAACTTGGTGTAAAATAAATCCATTGATCTGACAAACCCATTTAAGCAATTTATGCATATTAAATCATGATTACAAAATAATCGTTTTTTGTTGTCTTAATTAAGTTTGAACAAGGTCAATCACTGCCGCGGTTCGCTTTGAAGCTTTAGAACTGAGTGACTGCTCATCTGCTTCCACCACAGGTCAGGCTATCTCTAATCAATAGGCTCATCTATTCCCTCAAAGAGTAAACTCATTGGAATGCTCCAGAGGCTCATAGGAGGAAGTACACACAGTCCTTGACCATGATATGCTGCTTAAAATGTAAATGAGCCTTTGAATAATGGGACAAGTCAGCAATGAATATGCAGACGACCACAAATTAATTTTGCGTATCTTATAAATCATGTTCTGTTTGTTGGCATTTTGGAGGACTCCAGATTGGTGATTCTGAACCAAAACCGGGGACCTTAATTCATTTAAGCTCAAGGTATGGAAAGTCCCTGCATCTACAGTATGACCTTGTTCCCTATTTTGCTCGGGTGATCTGATCACAAGTGGACAGCTACAAACACAGCTGTAAAACCATGAGGTTCAGACTACCCAGCCAGTTCTGATTTGGTCAGATGAATGTCCTTAAGCGGGATGAGGGCCAAACCAGCCATTTTCTGATAAATCAATATGAGCTGTACATAACACTATCCATTTCAAATCCTTTGTTTACTTCTGGTGCACTAGCTGACAAGAACGTCCAATTGCTCTCCATTAAACACTGTAACCATTACTGGCTGCACAATGATGAAAGCGAGAAGCAAGCAATTACAATTGCAGATGATTATTGGTAAGCAAAGCCAGTAGAGCTGAGTTGGTTTCCTTTTTCTGCAGTGATGGACACTCCTCACTTACTGAACTTTATATACAACCGGATACAACATTCAATATGAAACCATCGAAGGAAAGCACTTATATAGTGGCTATATTGTGTTCTTGCAGAGCTTTGCAGCTATCAAATATATTTAGCAGCTTTACGGATCTTAAATTAGACC
>NW_023339796.1:6835341-6848621 GCF_004916995.1 Morone saxatilis | reverse complement strand
CTTGCTTCACCCTCCCGCCCAAGCACAAAGCAGAAACTACAGTGGCCTCGAAACACGTGAAAGCTAGAGCCAATGTTGACCCACAGCATCTGTAAGAGCTCATTCCAAGGTAACAAAAACACAACAACTGTTATTGTCAGGGGATTATACACTATGAAAACATAGTTATGCATATTATTATATTCTACGTGTGCCAATAGAGCCTTCTAAATCTTAAAGCACTGGCCCTTTAAGTTATGTGTGCACTCTGTAGCTCTATCCTATAGGAAATTCTATACATCGGATTAGACTAAACCCGACATCAAAGGACTGGTGGACTAATCAAAATAAAAGGTAGCAGATCTGAGCATAGCCTAATATCACCTTCCATCAAAACCTTGCAATCCCACAAATCTACTTTTCTGACCTATAAATAACCTTTCCCATTTTACTTGATGGAAATGGCAACATCAAAGTTTAGATTCATTCTGTTTTACATATTGAAAACAGACCTGCCTGTAACCTGTGATAAAGACTATAAAATGTGTTCACACTGAACATTGTACAAAACATAAGCCCAAGTAGTCCTGTATGCTGGTTTATATCCTATTTAAAATGATATGTAAATTAAAATTAACACCACAGTTACTCTTTTAATTTTTAGTATGACTGTTTAATGTGTTTACCATGTTACTACCTTTCTATCAGATATCATCCAAAGGTTTTCCTCAGAAAGAGTCATCAGCATCCCAATTCATTTTTCAATTAAAATAATCTTACTTATTTCCCACCTTGCTGGACTTGACTTTGAGGTTTGTTTGTTTGGTTGTGGTGCTTCCTTGGTAGATAAAGTATGCCTGCTCATTACTTTCAGATCAGATCAAAGTGACTAGGCTTTGGGCTAGTACAAAAGAATAGATAAGACTCGTAGCAAGGAAAAACTGAGAAATACCTTTATTGGTACCTTATACCATGCTGCTGCATATTACTGGCCAGTCTTGTTATTGAGCAATTGTACTTGCCTTGGTCGTATTCTTATCAGTTTTTAGAACAAAGAGCTGAATACACAACAAGGTATTGTGCCATGACAGCCACTACAAACTATGAAAACATTTATAAAATGCAAGCAAAGAGTTGTAAAAGCTGCTGAAATATATTGCACTGGGCTTTTCTTAAATGAACCCCGTCTCGTAAGCTTGGCAAATCGTGCCTTGTCCCTCAGTCACTTCAGTTATATGAAATTTATGACAAGCAATCATGAATATCACTATCAATGAAGTTTTGGAAAATGTTCACTGAAACACAGTCAAATGTAGTATATGAGTTAAATTGGTGGTTTCTAACCTTGATGTGATACTGATAACCTTGATGGATAAATGCACTTAGTTCTGCCAAATATTACCTTGCTTTTTCCAAAGCACCATACTCACGTGTCAGGTAAGCAACAGTAAGCTTATCAAAAAGGTTAAAAATGATTATAATCCATGAAGTTAGCCTGTGCCTTTGACAATATCATATAATATTGTGATGAAAAATGATTATACTTCTGTCTGGTTTGCACTCACTATCCCTTTATCAGGCCTAATCAGTGGTCTGTGCACAACAAACTGCACAAAGCAGGCATGTTTTCTGGTGCAAAGATTTAAGGACTGCTCTGTAGCTCTACAATAGAGTCATATATGGCCATTCATGTTGATACAGAATATATTCATTATAATCATCATATTCTCTATTTGACAACATATGGCAGGTCTCTATTATGTCCCATTAACCTCCATACAGGACAAGAAGAAGACCAGAAGAGGATTAACCATTCCCTGGGAGTTTTCCAACTTGCCTTAAATCACATGAGGTGAGTTAGCACAGAAGACTACACAGCAAAGTAAGAAAAGGGGAGAAAAACAAGCTAATCAACATGCAGAGACAGGAAGCAGAGTGAGTCCGAGTCAAGCTGCCAAGCCGCCAGATAAAGATCTGTCTGACACATAGCCTTTTAAATAATCCACTTGTAAGTACACCATTTAGAAACATTAACATCCAGTGATTTTCTGATGGGGGGGGGGCACAGGAGGAAGAAGACGGATGATAGCGTGGACAGACGCCATGTGGAGACCTCTGAGACATAGAGACTTTAGATGTCACTCATTAAAACCCAACGCAACTGCTGCTGATCCTCTAGACAGTTCTAGTGGCTCCTCTGAGAGAAGAAACGTGAGCTTCCTCTGCCTTTATGTAGCTCTTGCATAACAATGGTGAGACAGGACTGGGAATTTTCTAATGGAGCACACAGCAACACTAGAAGCAGGTGATGTTGGCTAAAACATTCTCTGTCAGTTTGCATTTTAAACGCTTCACAAAGTAAGTCAAATCCGGTTTGTGCAACCCTTGTTTGCAGTCCGACTTTCCTGCCCCCTGGTTCTGCCAAGCCCTGCTATTCTAATGAGAAAAGGTTAAACACAATCATAGGAAAGGACATGCTTGATGTGAAAACAAACTGGTAATTCCGTCATGACTATCACTTACACTCAGTTAGTAATCCTTGTTGACTTAATAATGAGACTGATGCGTGCTTGCGTGCAAAGCATAACAACATCTCTGTGTGACGCAGAGGAACCAGCGTGGGAAGCAGACAGGAGTTTGTCCGACTTATAAAGGACTAGAACATTCTTAGCCTTCCTAGGGGCTCAGTGAAGTTGTTTGCCATGTTAATTGCTTTGTGACAATTAAAGGGTTTAAATAAATCGGCGCCATTTCAAGTGACTCCGTCAATTAATCCTGTGAAATATTATAGGCAATATTACCTGGCTGAAAGTAGAAATTCAGAACTGCTTGGAGGCTCCAAAGCTCAGACTTGGATATAAAGCGTATTAGGCAGAAAGAAACACAAAGCAATCAGTAGTCATTCTTAAGACTCAACTCTCCAGAAGGGCTTAAGCACACTATTTCACACTATTTCAAAGGCAAGAGTTTTCTCTTCTGATTCAAGATTAAAAGGAACAATTTTCAGGAGGCAATTTCTATTTCTCTGACAGTGGTTCCTACTTCAAGTCAAGGATAAGGTTCATATCTATAGGCCATGACAAAGAAAGATAAAGGTGGAAAAAGTGCTTATCTTTGTGGTTGACGTATTAAGAACAATAGGCTACTTCGTTCACTCCACAACTTTGGTGTCATAAATTTAGTTCTCTCTTTCGTTCTCTCTTTTCTAAATACATGGCCAGAGTAAACTTACACTAAAGATGCACAGATTATGACCACTGAAGTGGGGAGGGAGTGAGAGCGTTTGTGTGCGGGTTTGTGCATGTAGTGGCGGTGGGGGGCTCATACCTATGCCGGAAAAGAGAGCCTAAACGTTTAGCGGATCTTGAGCTATAAATCAGTGCCCTGGTCAACCTGGCCAAGAGCATTTTCAAACCCATTTGCAGAAGATAATGCCAGCTATTCCTCCCAGCCCCTGGGACAGGAGAGCCAGCCTCATGAATCATTGCCCTTTTAGAGGAGCTGCAGCACGGATCTCACCTTGCTGTGTCCATAGGGTTCTCTTGACTCTTCCTGGTAGGCAGAAACAGAGGGTGGCAGTGAAGGAAAATGTTTGAACCATGACCATGGAGTTCCGGAAATCAAGTTATGAAGCATAATGACTCCGTGCTCACAATAACCAGGTTCAGAGGATGAAGGTGACAATGCCACCTCTACAGTAAACCGCTGTCATTCTGCTGGGTAGGAATACAATATTGCCAAATGCCCAAAGGATAAGTACTTTATTTCAAAACCAAGAGCAACTGCATCCATAGTAAATAAGGATTTTGTACCAGTTCACTAAATTACAAATGTAAATTGCATAAAGCTGTGAGATTTCTTTGGGGCCAGAAATAGCTGCATATAGTTTCTGAGGATGCTATACGCAATAACAGTTTTGGACTGGAAGTTGATAATATCTTACTTTTGCCAGGGCCTAAAGAAATTATTTCTGTTAGGTTTTAGTAACATCATTAACTTTATAAATGGAAGCTTATATTTACACATCTATATCCATTTCTGCCTTTTACTCCCTGGCCTTCCTTGTTTCTCTAACCTGTACTCCTGCTCATCCTATGCTATTTCGTGTGTTGTGTGCCACTAATATGAGAGGTTTTCGTTTTATTCAGTCGCTTTATAGCAATATATGACTATTGGTCCAATGTGTGTTTTCGTGTAGTTGTTCTGTCTTTTATTTAACGCACCAGTGCCGTCTTTTTCTGTATTATTTCGTATTCATTAGGTTATCCACTGTACAGGCACTGTTGGGTCGTGTCATACTGTGTTTAAATGTGCTTTATAAATTAAATTTACTTACTTACTTACTATATGACCAGGATTTCAACCTGACCAGGTGTTCAACGGCAAGGTTAGACATTTCTGGCTCCCTTCTTCTTGGTCTATGGGGAATTGTAAAATGTCCTTTTATGAAACCTTCTCTGGACTGACCCCCTTCAGGGGCTCAATATGTGGAACTCTTTATCCCCATAACTTGCAATGGATCAAAACTAGGATCACTTTAAATCCAAGTTTCTGAATCAGATCAGGCATGCAGTTGTGGATGATCTGGTGTCAGCCTTCAGGATTTTATGTCCTTATATGGTACATTTATTTTAATGTGTATTTTATATTTATGTTTCTGTCTTGTATAATGGCTTATGTATTTTGCATGGCACTGTACGTGTATTTTCTTTTAATAAAACTCTATTTGGCAATAAACATTGCAAATTAGCTCAGGCTGTAAATGCTGTGATATGTAGTATTAGCCTTTTTGGAGAATGCTCTTTGCTTATATATCTGTCATATAAATAAACATAAAAATGACGTAAGACTATTTATATAAAATATCTACCACACCCATGGATGTGCTGCAATGGAAAATAACCTGTAGACATTGTTGAAATGGAAAGCGGCCTTTTGTCCAGTGTCCATAAACATTAAATATACAATAAATTCCATTTATTACAGATAGAGCCAAATGAGTTCCCCTTCCCAGCAACGTAAACCACTCTGTAACCTCATGCTGTGATATTCCATTACTTTCTGACTACAGTCAGGAAAATGTACATGATTTCAGCTCTGCACTACAGTGTGTAACCTTGAAATGTACTTATTGTGAGTCTGATGAATGCCTGTAATGTGCAACTATGTATTGGGTCATTTATATTATCATAGCCCATATTTATATATAAACAGGATACAGGAAACAACTTATCATTTTGGCCACTGCGCAGACATTCCATTAAAAGCAAGTTCAAAAGTCCCAGAGCTTCTTCATTCCCTGTTACTTCATTTACTAGTGCAGAGATAGAAGAGTGGGACAGTAAAACCATGTCCTTGATGGAAACTATTACACTTTTCAGTCTTATCTGTTGGCAGTTTTCTCAACTTTAAATAGTAAGTGATTTATTTAGGTAATATCACATAGGGTTGACCTATATGACAAGCATTTAAGTATGCTAGTGTGTCTTGCTTTAAGACAGATATATTCTAAAAAACTAAGCATGAAAATGGTTATACAGTACACTACTAATATTTAGGCTAAGTGGAAAATACAACATTCATAAATTAAATGTCACTGTAAATGTGCATCCATTTAAGTTAAATGATTTGCTATTTTAGATAACTTTAAAATCCTAAAATATTCCAAAACTATATGTTTATTCATATATGTTATCAAGTAGAAACACTCACATGCATGTTTGTGGCAAATATGTCTGTGTTAACTATCTCAAATGTTCATGATTTAAAACTGTATCGCTATTAACAGCAAATACCTTGAAGATATACGATTGGCTTCTTTGTATCTGTCTCTGACCATAAGAAAGCTTCTTCAGACATTTCAACATTCAACAAGCGCAAGCTGGAGCCCTGGGAGTAAATTATTTACAGTAAGCAGCCCCATACTTGTGTTTTTAAATTTTTTGTGCAATTTAGCCTAGTTCTGAGAACAGCACTCTTTTAAGCCTTCCTCAGGCCTTAATTCAGTCACTGAATTATTGCATTATAAGACTTTATTAGAGTCACTTGTCTTCACTTGTGTCATACATTCGGGTTAAATCAAATCACGGCATCTTGAAAAACATTTCTACCACTAGCTGTGGAGGTTTTCTACACAGTCTGTGCTCGAAGAAAAGGCCACAGGCCAAGACAGCATTTGGACAGCAGGGGGAATACTGCAAATGAAGCATCATCTGTACATCGTACATGTATACTCGGTTGAGCCTTAATGTTAAAGTAACGCACACAAGAGGAAGGAAATCTTCAGACTGGCATTAGCAAAACACTGTTTATTTTCAAGTGTTCCATCTGCATTTCCTGTTCTTACTTATTCATTGCTTGACCGTGAGCTCTAGTGTGACATGATGACATGCTGTCAACGCTAATGGTCTATGATGGCATCAAGGCTCTGTCAGGAGGACACAGTAGGTGCTCAGAGCCAAGGCCCTTGGTAGCCCTTCGCGGACGAAGAGCTGTCATCTCTGTCCCTCACTGCCAAAGAGGCCCACATCCCCCACCTCCCTAAAATCCCATCCATCTGCCGTATCAGCGGGGCAGAGGGAGTGCAAGGCATGCACTTTTCTGCCATTTACTGTTGTGCTTTAGCACGCCCAGCTAGTGGAGTCTTCACCCCTAAAATCAACACATGGTCAGTTGGTGAATTTTTGTAGACAAAAAAATGCATTTTTATGGTTCCAACTGTCAGTCAGGAACTTCTTCACCTTCATCTTTCCCGCTTCCATAAGCTAAAAGCAACCTGGTGGAGTGTCTTGACAAAGTGTCTTGGCACTGATTTCTAATCATTTTTTCTAACAGTCAGCATGATTTTTTCACCTGAAAGTGCACACAAAATCTCTTCACTTTCCATATGCTTGTGTAACCGTATTCTCGCCAAACCTGGTAATGGCTTGGACAGAGAATCCCGTGAGGAAAGAAGCTTTTAGAGAAAAAAAAAAAGGGAAAAAGCTATGATGTGCTGACATCCTTCCAATGAAGGAGAGCATGCAAGCTAAAACATGCGGAGTCACGATTTGTTCTCTAACAAAATAAATAAAGAATAGCCCTATGACTGTCAAATGGTACATTTTTGTATCCCATCATCAGTTACGCAACAGTGTTACAGCATGTTAAGTGTCAGTACTGAAGTACTGAATAATAAAGTAAATGTAAGACTAAACTGACGTATTTTTATATAAAGGATAGGTTTGCTTGCCTGCACTGCTAATATAAAGGACTGTTGAACATTGAGAATTGAAAACTGGCTCATTGTACATTACAGTCAATGTTTAATCTACGAATATGAAGAAACGATATGGAAGAAATGTGAATTTGTCACATTTCTTCCATATTTGAAGCATGGCTTATTTGCCATTTAAGTCCAGTCTGATAAGAAGGCTGTTTGACCTTCATGTAATGTTCTGCATCAATTCTGGTACAGTTGTGTCTGTGTGTGTGGCTGTGTGATCTAATTAGATGAGAACCTGAGAAGAATAGGTTGACAGTGACAAGCAAAACGAATGACACCAGCCGGTGAGGCGTTGCACCATTTGTCTGAAATGAAAGAGTGTGTCATCTGTGCACTTTTGCTGACTGGCCAATTGCACAGCCAAGCCACTGAGGTCTTACATGCGTGTCACATGTTCCTGTCAACTCCATGGTACATTTACCAATACACAAGATGTGATCAAACTGTATTCTGCCATAACCCAGGATGAGCATCCATACAGATTCGATGTTGGGATCTCTAACAAAAAATGTAATAACCCACAAATGGCAACTGTAGAACATGAAGCTATTTGGACTCTAATGATTCATAAAATTCACAGCTGGATTTGATGCATTACTGTAGCATTACGATTTGATGTATTTTCAACACTGCAAAAATAAGGACTGCCTGAGAATGAGTCTCATATTTCCATTTTCAATTTGCTATGACACTCATCTTTATGAAAGTATCAAAGTATAATATTTGAGAGTGCAAAATGAAACAATGGAGTTTTGTTCCATTTCAAGTGGTTTCTCAGCAGGATTACACCAAACGAAAGTAGCCCTTTACAATACAACAAAAACAACCGCATGTGGTGTCAAAACAGGAGACATCACTTCAGCTGAACAACCACACCATTGTATTGTTTGACAGATATTGAGCAAATTGCATGGTCAATTGTTTGATTCATCTCATGTATTAGATCAAGCACACTGCATTGACTGACCCTAAATGGTACAATGTATTGTCATGCTCCAAGTACTCAGGTTATCATTTGTTTACACAGACCGTCAGTACAATTTAATGATGTCCTCGTAGAACTTGTAACATACGTAAACTGTATGTCCAGACTAATGAATTCATATTGCCAATATATGGTTTGGTTAACTCTCACATAACTTAGTTTAGGACTGCATAGTAAAATCCTATTGTGATTAGCAATAACAATGAACAATTACAACTGTTATATAATTCACAATTAGTGGGAATTATCATTTTTGAATACTTTTTTGCATAAATTGTATCAAAAAATGGCAGCTTCTACAATACGCATAGTGAACTTGGCCATATTAAGATTTGGTGATCATATTCTGATTAATTGTGAAGCCCTAGACCTAAGTCTTTTGTTAATGATTAATCAGTGAATTTACTAAATGATAATTTCACGTCTGGCATTTTTTTTTTATCACTTAAAAGGCCAGTAAGAGGCCTTGCACTGCAGCTACCACACACATACTTTAATGTATTACTTTGATAAAAAACATATTTTCCCACAGTACCAGCAGGCGTATTATGAGTAAGCACCAGTCTCATCAAGCAGACACAAACCTGTAAATACTATGTTTGGACAAAAACAATCATTTATTTTCACACGGTTGGGCTAGCGATGCCACCGATGTTCACACGAGTTTGCTAAACACACTGTTATGGGTATTTGACTACTTAAGCATCTGTAAACCCGAATAATAATGGCGTCAAAAGTAATCACCAAAAATTTAACACACACTGTGTCATCACAAAATATGAATAATTTCATCTTGTCAGCATCTCAACCACTTAGAGCTGCAGTGAGCATTCTACACAAAATTAAATGCTTCACATAATTACTCTTAAATGTCAGTGGAGAGAAGCAAAAAGGGCAACTAGACATGCAGGTATCCTTCTATGGAAACGAGGATAATAGGATAAAAAAACTCTTACAACACCTGTAAACAATCCACTTTTATGTGTTTGCTGGTTAAAAGTTATAATTAGATGGCCTGTGTGGCGAGAATGCAAAGCCATCTGGGACCGTGTGAGATCACAGGGACAGCAGATGAATAGCAACAGTTTCTACATCTCACTACAGGCTTTGTTATGCATACCAATGGGCAGCTAACTGCACATTTTGAGTATGATATTCCACAGTTGAGGTTCCACTTCTCACATCAGAAAATCTCTCAACAGCAAAAAGAGCAGTGGTATTTTTGCGCTGTCAGCAAGCCGTAAACTGAGGACCTGAAACACGGACCTGCTGCTCAGCTTTGATTTCTACATTGTGAACGTGCATACAAATCGAATTCAATACAGCAAATATAAAACGGTTATTCAGCTCTAATGCTTAATGTCATCACCTAATAACTTATGTAATGGTTATTGGTAATCAAAATCAACAATTGAAAATATCCAAATGCAGATTTAGACGCTCTTTAAACTTCTTTTAAACATAATAAAATTAAGCTATGGCACCACTAATGACTGTAACTGAGCATATCCTGTAGTGGCTTCACAATAAAGCCATAGTCAATCTTTGCTGCAAGGCTTTTACTAAGAAGCTGCTGCAGTTAATGTTGTTAGCTAATGTTTAGCCATTACTAGTGGCATTAAGAGAATACAGACATCCTAAAGGGTCAGCCATCAAATTCAAACATCCTTCACTCGTTAGTCTTTCTAAAGAAGTCTGCTGCTCTTGCACTTCAGCAGCCCTTTGACTCTGTAATGAGTTGTGTTGTTTAAGGCTTAGGTGGTAAAAATGTAATTAAGGCTCCTTGGTCCATTTACGTAATGACTACTTTCTGACATATGTTGATACAGAACAAGTGCAAAGATGTCGCAAGGTCTCAACAGCAAATTGCCTGAGCCGATTTTCACAGATTTTGGACTAGAGTTCTGATTTACACGTAATGGCTGGAGAAAAAAAGCTCTACCACTTACAGAAAAAGCTGCATAATCCAAAGCAGGCGGACCCCCTATATCTAGGAGGTCCTTCTGCTTAAATGGAAAACAGAACTGATTAACATTCGACCTTTTAATGTCATCCATATCACTCTGCAGCGCTAACATACTTTGAGGTAAAAATAACAAATCACACAAGGAATGGATAAAAATAGGCCTCTCGTGGTAGCGCAGGCCATTTTTAGGCCGTGCGTCTGTTTCCACTTTCCCCATTGCAGGGGTGCCCTGTAAAACATTGGTGTAAATGGTTTATAATGCCACCAGTGGACTCTGAAATGGGAGACCTGGTTTCAATCAGCAGTCAAATTGCTCCTACATTACCCTTGCAGACGGAGTAGTAAATCACTCTTTGCCTCTATGCTGCTGACGTTACGGAACAAGCATTGTTAAAAATCCACCAAGCGTGTTCCTAAGAGCACCCTGTCTCTATGTGGGGATGGGATGCTAAACAGGACAATAGTAGTTGCTTGCAGTGTCCCTATAGATGCAAGAGTAAAGCCTCCTGATCTGCACACTGTTTCTGTAGCTGAATCTGACTCTCGAAACCTACAGGAACTGACCTAATTTGCAGCCTTGAATGTAAACTTTAGGTTGTAGCCTGGCTCCTGTAACCCCCATACCAAAGAGCCCCATCACAACCAGTCTGAACCAGTTTGCCTGGTTAAAAAGAGTTCTAGGTTTCTCTGTGCCAACGCCCTGACAGTGGGCCAGTGAGGCATCTCAGGGCAGTTATAATCCACTATAAACCAGAGAAACGCTGATCCCGCCCACCACAGACCAACACACTATGGGCAAAACCTCTCATTAGAACTCCAGGGCCCTGAAATTACCAAGATTTTACCCATATGGAAAGCATGAGAAATCGTCAGCTGGGACAGGGTTGTGCCGAGTGGTTTTTCAGCATGTGGTCACAGAGGGGCTGGTTTTCTTTTAACGGTGCCATTCAGCCTGGCCCCTGCCAGGGAACACCGGCATTTGAGGAAGCTGAGGCAGATGCTCTGGCTATCAGCCTCAGACCAGGCCTGGTACGACACAACAACATATACATGTTCACACAGGACAGGGGTGTACCCAGGTAAACTAGAACTAACCATACAAGAGCTGAAAAACGCAAAGGTAATGGTCGTGCCACAAATTTAATATATTCAAAAATCCAACACTGGTTACTGGTGTCACTCGCAAATTAATTGACAGGTCTTTCTTTGAAAGGAATAATAACCAGCAACAACTGGTTGTGGTTATGCTTTTAAAGGTTTATTTACATCAGTAACAGAAAATGTGTAGTAAAAAGGGTCCATATTTTTAATTAGAATCAACTGAGAAACAAAACTGTTAATTCTCTCTCTCTTTGGTTATGTATGTTAACCTGTAGTTTATATGCTGAAAAAGATTAATACAATAAAATGTCACCTAGGTTCTTTTAGCCATAAGTCGAACCACAACACAAAACATACAGTGGACGTGGCTACAATATCAGTTAGCTAGTGTTTGTTAATTGTTTCTATGAAGCCAAGCTTTTGGCAATGTGTATGCCTAGCAGATGACGTCACCAGCTAAGCAAGTGCCTATTTTTTTTTTCACAGGCACTCTTTCAAAAAAAAAAAAATCCCCAAAGAAACAGAAAATGAACTGTTGACTCTTCTTGCAAGAAACAAAAGAAGAAAGCCTGCAGTGATCCATTGTGGGCCACCCTGTAATCCCTCAGGAGTCATGAGGATTAGGTCAAAAAAGTCATACGTCTTCTCTCGAATCTCCCACTCTTTTTGTTTTGAAGTGGTTGGAGGATAAAGTTGGCCTGTAGCCTGCCAGAATCTGTCAATATTCACAAAATAAACACCAGTACTCAAACCATGGTAAAAGATATTAACATATTTAAAATATATTAACATATTTTACCAAAAACATCAAAAAAATAAAGATTAATTGTATAAAGGCTTTTACAAGGAGGAAAATAAGTCAGGATGAACACAGTAAATAAAGCCTGCAGCTTCCTACAACATCTAGCCAACATGACTGAAGAAAGCAGCAGCATGGCACCTAGCAGCACTGTCAACACAGGTTTAAATGATAAAATATCTCTCCACCAGATAACAACAGGTTACTCTGAATCCTAGATCCGAGAAACAGCGCCAGGGAGAGTCATCTGCTTTATGAAAGAAATAACAGCGAGTCTCCTCTAATCGCCATGTATCCTCAGGTGTCGATGGAACAGCCCACATGCAAAAAGCCATAATATTTTACAGTAGGTCGTCCCTCTGATGCCTCGTAAAGTCATAGTGTGTATGCTACAGCCTATAGGGCAGTTTAATATCCAATAAATCTGAATCTGGAATAGAAATACAACATATCACTTTCTTTTAAGCAGGCAAGAGCTGAAGGTTAGAAAACCCAAACATGCAGCGGGGCCTAGGATTCAGTTGCAGAAAAGCCTCTGATGCAATTCCAAGAAACTAACCCGCCCTGTATCATCCTACTACAGTTTGGCTCATGGTTAGGTCTCTTCATTGTGTCTGTGACAGCTTTAATCGGATTCACGTTATCGATAAAGGATGGCCATAAGGCTACTTCAGCATGTCACTCATGGCGCAAAAAAAAAAAATGCTTCCAATCCTTTTCTTTAAATAACCAGAGAGGGCTGCAGGCTTGATGCAATGCTGAGAATCTTTCTTTATACCCACCCAGTGAAAAACACTCCCACTATTTTGGGACCTGAAGACGGTTTTAGGCTATTATTAAATGAAGGGATGCACCTGTAAAAGCTGTCACACACACACACACACACACACAAAAAAAAGATTTTACAATTGAATTCTCTAATGGGTGAAATGGGTGCTTTTGTCTCAGCTGCAAGGAGCAAATCCATGGCATCAAACCTGTCTCCGCAGCCAGTGCTGCAGCAGTGGTGATTCTGAAAGGGCAGATGAATGACACATACATGACAGGAGGCTATACAAACTGATACAAAGAACTCAAAGATCTGTCTCTTGTAATGATAACTAAAAGAAAGAGCAAAGATTTCATGTGGGGGGGGGGCGCTCAGACGCTCGCTGACGTGCTCGCGCGCACACACGCACGCGCACAC
>NW_023339796.1:6814103-6835246 GCF_004916995.1 Morone saxatilis | reverse complement strand
CAATTAAAACAACAACAACAAAAACAACCCAGAGTGAGGACAGTCTCACGCCCCATAGGCCGGGACTGCTCATATTTATGATTTCATTAGTGATTCTCGACAGATTTTCTGCTTGACTGAAGCTTCCATCCCTGCAAAGACTACATCTACGTCAATGTGCTCACTGAGAAGTGCCTCCGCTCAGTTTATTGCCAACTCTGCGCAGGTTCTGCACATCGAAAAATCGCTTGTGAAATAAGTGATTGAGACGAATAGTATGCTGCCCCC
Source organism: Morone saxatilis (assembly GCF_004916995.1). Lineage (NCBI taxonomy): Eukaryota > Metazoa > Chordata > Actinopteri > Moronidae > Morone > Morone saxatilis. Next base: position 6,834,979 of record NW_023339796.1, on the reverse strand, counting down.
CCGTCCCTCATTCACCTTAATTTCTGTTTGTTAAAATGGAGACCGAGTATTTCTGTGAGACTCTCTCAAGCAGACTGACTCCCGTTTGCTCTCATTCGGTATGGAAATAAAACTTCTCGTTAGCCATACAGTCGGAGTTTGCATAAATAAAGCAACAAACTGTGTGCGTGGCTGTCTGGCGTTAGCCGAGGACCGATACTGCCAGACGGAGCTGACTGACTGACAATGTTTAACCGTGAACGTTTACACCTCTCAAAAGCAAAGTAAGTCCGGTTCACAAAGCAACAATAAACCAGAACAGACAAACGAAGACTGTTCATTAAATGTTTTTCTTTGTTTTTTTAGCAAGTTAGCTAAGGGCAACGCTAAAAGCTTGCGTCTCAAGTTCAATGGGGGACATTGAGAGAGAGAAAAAGAGATAACGGTGCACTTACTGAATCTCCTCTTTGTCACCGCCGTTGGCATTTCTCTCCTTCTCTGAACCCACTACGTTTAGTCCCGTCTTCACTTCGTAGCAAGCACCAAATTCCACTTCATGTAATTAACAGCCACAAAACGCAAGAGTTAGAACCAACCCGGAGAGTAAAAGATAAGGAGGAGGTGGAGGAAGAGGAGGAGGAGGGGGGAGAAAGATAGGAGTCCACTGCCAGAGGAACACGAGGTCCTATCCCGGTCGGCCGACCGGGGTCGTGGATACTGGATCTATTCGTGGCAGCTCCCCGTGTCTTGCTGCTAACGGGTTAACGTCAGCTTCGCTCAAGTGTCCAGTGTCGCTGCCCGCATGCGAGAGCAGGAGGAGGAGGAGGAGGAGGCGAGAACAAATGTTATTTTCTTTCTCCTGCAAGTGAATTTTTTCTTCTCTTGCAAGTTAATTCTTGAGCACAAGTCTGTGCACAGTGCGACCCCCCACCCCCACCCAGGAGGAGCTGTGGAAGGTAGGGGAGCTGTTAACGTCTCTCCCTTCACAGTCACGCTTCTTTCTGCCTCTGTGGAGGAAACACATACAGGTCGGTCAGCAGGATTCTTTCGGATTCACTCGGCTACACTCGCTGCTGTGTCCATTCATTGCTGCCCCCTCAGGTCCTGCAGCCTCTGAGAACATGCACCAGACAACGAGGGGGGGGGAGAGACAGATTTCAAGCCTGTGTCACTAAGCACCTGCAATGTTTTCAATGATTTTTTGCACAACTCAAAGCCCACTGAGGCTTTGGAAGTAAATTATGATTTAGGAGATATGACAGGACGAATGAGAGATAACCCCAGTGTAAATACAGGCTTCTTAATGCACTCTCTCATTAGAGCAGTGGAATTAAACTATTCCTCATTTTCCTGGGGAGCCCCTCCAGATAATCCAGGTGGTCCCCAGGCTCCACTCTGGGAGCCTCTGCAATAAGCGGAGTCATGAATCATCACTGAGAATAGAAAAATGTATAAATACTGCCCTATTATCCCCATTTTCCAGAGCAAATAAAATGCATCCATGGCACACTCCTCATCTTCATCCTTGCTCTCACCTTGTGAAGACTCAGGACAAGACTGCAATTTATAATTTATAAGTGCAGGCCAACTTTCTGGCTCTTTCACCAGTACTTGAAATTGTTTTTAAGACAGCCTTGGGAGTGGGTTGCTGGAAATATTTCCCACTTTCCAGTGACACAGGCATGTTAACAAGCTGTCTTACAAGGAAAACTTTACTGGTTTTGCAACTTGTTCACATTTGAACACCAAGAAAGATATTAAGAAAGACCTTAAACTAAACAGTGCCTTCAGTTAAACTGCCATTTCCATATTGGATTTTTGATTTGGTTTTTAAAAATACTTAAAATTTACAAATTATATTACAACCAACTGACTTCAGGAACTACAGAATTCATAAGTGAAACAGTATAATGGGGACAGCGAGAGGGCTCTGCTTACAGTGCAGCTTGGCTGTTAGTGCATGAGCACTCAAGCGACTCGGTTGAACGTGTGGGGCATGGACGCTCTGACCCCCAGTAATGAGGACCTGAATATCTTTAGGATTCTGACAACCCATCTACTCCGCCTTCTAACCTTACCATGATCAATCGTTAGCTTGGCAGAACTCCCGCTGAACTGCAGCCCGGCACACCTTCCTAATGACTGGTGCAAATGACGTTTACACAAGGTTTTACCTTGCCATAAATGTCTCTTGCAATTGAGCAATCATGGAGGTCCTCCATTCACTACACACACAGACAAATGCACACACACAGGCACGCGTATACATACACATTTACTTCATGTAATAAAATGAGTTGCTATGCGACCTCATAGTGACTGAAAGGGACTTGTGTTCCTTTTAGCGTACACACAATAACCCTGGACAGTGCCCAGTGTTCCAGGAATAGGATCCTGTCAGACAAATAAGAGGTCGAGCCAGTGCTATTACACTCAGAGGAAGGCCATTGTTTTGATACAACGGCCATCAATATGTAGGTGCCAGACAGAGAAATTGGTGCATGTGCTCAATAATGCTGTTACGTATCTCTGGTGGCCAACGCCAGGCCTGTTATTCAGTTTCAGACATCTCGTGTGGACAGTGGAGGAGACCAATGAACAACATTTGCCCGTGAAGGTCAGAGAAGATGTCTAGTGCTGTTTTCTTTTTTCTTTTTTGCAGTTATGGTGCTAAAGAGTTATGTGTACAACCATACTTTGCCCTGGCCAGACATTGAATAAAGGCATCCACCAAGACCAGATTGTCCACCCAGAGCAACAAACAATTGCAGAGGGACACAAGAGGGTCCTCTTGGCTTTTGCTGTTGAATAATACATAATAAACATAGTTTAATTCAATTAGGTTTCACAAAACTATATTGTCTATTTAATATAATGTAGAAAATCCTGAGCCTTTTGGACATGAGTGTTGCATTAATGAAGGGATGATATATATAATCTCAAACCCTTTTTTTTCTCCAGTCAATTAAACATCTTATATTTCCATAAGCGTATTGGAACAAAACTCTAACTCCTGCCTTTAATTATTGCTGCAATTTGGAATAAATGCTTAACTCAATTACTGCAAATCAAAAAGAGTCTGAGATACAAAATCAGCCGCTAACCATAACATTCCTGGAAGGAAGCTTCATACATGGATCCTTTTATCAGCTGTTCCTCCTTATTAATTTTTTTATTGAACTCTAAGGGGAAATTAGTTGGGAGAAATTACTTGTAAAGAGATTCATTTCTATCGAGAAGCTCCTCAGTTGGTACTTGATGGTTTAAAGGTTGATTTATTGCTGGTGCAGTTACTTTTCTGTCCACAATTCAAATTACAGACTCTTAAAAAATACAATATAGACCAAGAGTACATTTAAAAAAAGTAACTGAAAAAGTAATTTGTGTTGCAAAGATATGAGACCAACATTTTAATTGTCATAGTGACTGAGCATATTTTAAAGATGTGTCAAAAATAAATTTTGCCCTTTGCTGTATTATACCAGACTTCATTTACCCTGATAGGATATAATAACCAGGATATAGTACATTAAACCAACATCTGAGGTGAAATTCTAATTCCTATAACACTAAAACATATACACAACCAGCAGTAGTCGAGGCAGGGTTTCATTATCTATTACATCTGAAATGATCAAGCTCAGGAAATATTATCTCTGGTGTTTAACGCAGTGCTGATGCAGTGCTAATTTATTATCCAAATGATATATTACATACACACAATTACTAGCATTTTCTGTGTTTTTCAACAAAGTATGAATTAATTTATTGGAAGTCCATTTTTTATGAACCCTGCTGAGCTGAACAAATCTTAAAGGTCCACTGTGTAACATTTAGGAGGGTCTCTTGGCAGAAATGGAATATAATATTCATAGGTTCGTTTTAATTAGTGTATAATCACCTGAAAATAAGAGTTCTTGTGTTTTTGTTACCTTAGAATGTTTTTATCTACGGAGGAAATGTTTCCTCTTCTATGAAGGCCACCATGTTAAACTGCCATGTTTCTACATTTGCCCAGAACGTACAAACTTAACCTTTCATGATTTTCCACAAGTTTTGCAGCTCATGCTCAGAGGTTTGAGCTGTAGCCTATTCAGTTGGTTGCAATCTGCAACTTCACTCCTAGATGCCACTAAATCCTACACACTGGTCTTTTAAAGCACTGTAAAACACTACTAACTTGTTGTCTGATGAAAGGCCATATTGATCCATTTTGGAGGCTATAACAGGTTCCAGTTTTGTGCTTTAAATTCTAGTTGTGAGGAAAAACCTTTGTTGATTATACATAATGCCTTTACTGGTAGTTTCAACAGAGTGGACCCAAGTTATTTCACCGTAAGACGAAAGGGAAACAATGATGGAACATCTTAGTTACATGTTTGTAGACTGAACTACATATTTTTGTCTGTATGATTGTCAGTCTTTTCCCCCCAAAAAATAAGTATTATGTGTTTTTAGAGAAATATTTTCTAATTATGTTGCTGTTTTAGCAGGTATACATGATGTCATCAGCATACATTGATATTCCACTCCACGACAGCTTTGTGGGAGATCATTTATGTGCCGAATAAAATTAAATCCCTCAGTACTGATGCCTGTGACACATTGTGTACACCATGCTGCTTGAAATTATTGCCTAATGGTTTACACAAATCTTGGATCTACATCTCAAACACCGTGAATTCAATTAACTTAGATTTTTGATTGTGACACAAAATAACGAGTGGCTGTTCTGAAGCCAATTTGCATAAAATACAAAGGTAAATTACTAGTATTAAGGTGCTTTTCAGTTGATCAATGACAGTTCTACTGACACAATAAGAAATTATGCTTTGAAATAATGGTCTCCCCGCCTTTCATAACAGGAGCAAAAAATACTGTCATAGAAAATGTGTCTATGGGAGGAACTAAAATGCAACGTCAAGTGTTGAGCCTCTCAAGAAGAATTATTCACATGTTCTTCCTGAGTTAGAAGTTATGCCTTGTCTTGTCATATCTTTCTGTACAGACTTCAGAAAGAAACTGAAGCTGTCCTCAGTTATTCTCCCCTTTGCCCTATGATGTGGATTCCCTGTAAATTCCCCCAACTCTGTAGTGAGATGTTTGATATTTTTCCAGAATAGCTTACAATTCCCCTTTGCCTCAATCATCATATTTGGAGAATGAGATAAGTGGAATTTAGCTTATTTGCGCTCAGAGATAACTTTATTTTTCAGTTCTTTAAAAATTGTATCATCTGTGTTTGGCCTTGATTTAAGTTGGTAGTACATCTCCAGTTTTCATCACTGTTATTAAACCAAATTAGATTTTGCTTCTGAATCTTTTACCAGAAAATCGTTGACTATGAGACCGATTTGGGTGTTTTATAGATAGTGTGTTACAGTCCATCATATCATCAGAAAACAGAAGATGTTCCCATTTTAATCTAATAAATTCATTCTCAGACACAGCTTGCAAACACTTACTTAACCTAATTTTGTCAGCTGCCTTGAAATCAGAATAATGTGGATTATTTGAATTAAATGTAGTAATTGATTTCTAATTCACTGAGAAAATGGTTAACTAATAAAAGATCAACACTTACTGTAACTGTGCTGCATTATTATTAAGCTTTCTTTCAAAAATATTGTTGAATATTGACCACTGTGATTTTTTGAGTACTAACCTTAGTATGCCATTATACTTGACATATTATATTTTTTAATTAATTATAGCTTACAGCCACATAATAGAGATGATACATAATGGTCAGGCGAACTTACACTGACTCCAGAGCAGGGTGCTTTCATCTTATAACTGTTGCACAATTAATGCAGGATTCAATGAGGCAGGAAAACAGTTAATGGAAGTTAATGATGAGAACACACAGAGCTCTTTGTATCATTAACCAACATGCAGTCAAACATGTTAATGACTGCAGCTTCTATTCCAGCGGTTGGACAGAAAGAAGACCCAATTTTAATTACATGTGGAGGTACTGCTACAATTTGCTGCATTTCTTGAGGGGAAAGCAAGTTACATTGAGTTGCATCGAGCAGAGTGATAACAGGTCATGATACAATTGTTCCAGTTCTCCGTTACTGACAAAATCCTAGAGACTCAGCAAACCACAGACACAGTGACATGGTGGTTTTAGCTATTTTATTCTTCAGAGCACATCAATAATGATACATTTTTGATTAAGAAAGCTCAAACAGTCCAGCCCAGTATCCTAAGTCAAAAATCACCCTTTTTTTAATTTATCAATGGAAGAGATTAGGTTTTGTCTGACAGTGACAGTTCAGATTAGAGTTCTTCTCTCTAGCTTAAATAGATATTCATGTCTGATATCTATAGTACTGATTTATCAGCCAAAGATTTAAGAAAAATCCCTTTAAGAATCTGAATGTAGATAATAAAGCATAATCAACTAAACAGCTTTTTACTGCATCACAAGCACACCTCTTAAGCCACAAGAGAGAGACATGAATTATCTGAAATACTCTGCTCTTTCAAAGGCTGGAGCCACAAGAAACACACAGCAGCATTTTCACAGAAGCTATATTTAAAAAGGGGAATGCAGAGAAACGAAGAGGAAGAGACAGCGGCGGCAAGAGAGAGAGAGGGAGAAAGAGTGGTGGGCTGGAATTGGATGAAGGACATATAAGCTCTCATTGAGTTGGCAATGGTGAAAAGAGCCCTTGGTTATTGCAAAAAGAAGAAATCAAAGGCATAAAATTCCTGTAGAGGGATGGGGGCAGAGAAACAAGCCTGTCTTCCTCTTCTTTGTTTTTTTGTGTCTTTCACTATGGTTAAAGTAGTTAGCCACTCAGCAACAGAGGAAAGATGCATGGTAGCCAGCAGGTTGGCGAGGCCCTTAAGCACAAGGATCTAAGAAGGAATAGGAGGCGACACAGCACAAATTGGTTTATATACTGCAATGTGGAGGATTGTGCTGAGTGTCGAACGCTGCTTTTGCAGGAGAAAAAAACAGTGACACTGTGCACAGAATCAGAATCCACCATTATTGGGCAAGTATGCTGTGCACCAAGGAATTTGAGTCCCGTTTAGATGTTCAGAATGTACTTACAAGCAGTTACAAGTGCATATAACTAGGTAAGAAAGTAGGTATATATATATATATATATATATATAAAAAACAACAATGAATAAAAAATACAATGTTTATGTAAGTCATGTTTTTCTATAAATTGTATAGAAATGCAAACAGTGCCGAGGATCTAATGTAATGTGATTACTTTATATACATAATGTAGGTGATGATGTACAGCATATGCATGTATATATTTAGATCTATATATATACATATATATTTATACAGTATATGCAGGATTATATTTGACAATACTGGATGATATGTACATGTTAAAGCACAGTGTGTATACAGCTTTTCCCTTTTACAATGCAGCACTTTCAAGCGAACATGCCATCTTGTGTGATGACGTACTTATTCATGAAATGTTAAATATATACTACGGGACTTGACAGAACACGCAATACGTTGCTTCGGTGTGTGTCATGTATGGCTCCCTCTTAAGACCCAACTTAGAATGCAATTATTGCACATGTAAGGACAATAAGAGCAAGGTCATAATGTACTGTTGCACAGGATATAGTAATGTGTACTACATGACAGCTCAGGAACAGACTAGTTTTATGGAGGAGGTCATCTCTCGGTAGCCAGCTGTTACTGATGTGAGTCAGTCGTGATTGATGTGATGGACAGGCATTATCCCTCTGTTTCTTCCTGCCATCTCTGTCAGCGTTTTCCCTCCAGCAGATTGGGTTCCACAAGTCATCCCTCACAGACCATCGCTGGGGGAATCTGCTGTTTCAACCGCGCAGAGCATCCCATCAGACAAATGGATATTAGCTGGTTAATTTTTAATTCCTGAGATGCAAGGGAGCCGCGCTCTTTCATGGCTGGAAGGAGAGCTAATGGGCCTGGATTAGGTATCATGGGCGGATATCTGGGAACAGCCCCTTGGGAATGTTGTGTGGGTCTCTCCATTGAACACCATTAAGAGTCTTGGAGTAAGGCAGAAAGCCTCTCAAAGACACGCTGTCCAGCCATTGACCTTTCAGAGGCACAATGGAGGTCCTCGCTGAAGAGATATTGAGTGGATGCTGAGAGCGGTTCATTAAGCCATGGTGGGAGTAAAAACATGGTTGTTGATAAGGTCTGTACCCCATCCAACATAGCCAGACATAGATTTCTGTTTCCCACCAAACACTGCCAAAGCCCACCAAGAGAGATCAAAATGCAAGATCTGCATCTTTAAACAATGGCACGTTCATTGCGAGGCTGTGATCGCCTTTGCATCTCTGAAGAAAACCCTGCTGCGATCATCAATGTATTCACACACAGACAAATACAGAAGGTCGAGACTGTAATAGGTTGTCTGGCTAAGTGCACATCAAGCTGCTCCCTGGACAGACAGATTCAAACACCTCAGCCATGTTTTCCTTGACCACCTAAAATAATTTCCTTGCTTTCAGTAGGATTGGCAGTGATGATTGTTTTTATTGACTCAGATGTTCCATTAGGCGAGGAGCTGCTTGGGGTAAATGGCTCCTGACAGCAGCACAGAGCCGGCTGATGATGCCCCGTCACTAGACCTCACACCAGGGTTATTAACTGGCTGCCACTGCTGCAGAGCACCAGCGCTCTCCTGACAGTGACACGTACATGGACAAAATATACCGCTGTCTTCCACTTTCCCTTCTTCTAACAGAGTGGAAGCAGAGGACTGAGAATGGGGATGACTACATTTCAGATTCACATGAGGTTTAAAGAAGGAAATTAACTGAGATCTATAGGGGGAAAGGATGGTGGCACACGTTTTGAGTTGAATTTTAATGCAGTGGCAGCAGGCACAAAACACACGAGACTCAATTCAGCACTGCATTTACACTGAGGACCTCAAATTGCTATATCGTTTTATTTAATGATACAAAAAGTTGGAAATCATCTAATTAGGCATACATATTATCTGAGGGAATAATGAATTGTACTTATGCTGCTAAGTGTGATGCACAGTCAAAAGCGGCTGGCTGTTTATGCCGGGAGCCGGCAGAGTCAGGACTGCCAAGATGGCGAACTGCCACACTAACCTTCACGACACCTCTTCAGAAACTAGTGAATGACTTCACAGAAACTACGTCCATTTTTTAGAGAATATTGTATGTAAATCAATTAGCAGGGTGTTCCACGTTGAGGAGTACTGGGGTAAAATTGTTAGTAAACTGAATTTGATTTTAATGTCCAGCTGGATACTGATCCTCAGGTTCTGCTTCTTGGCTTGCCCAGTCCTCATATTAAAGGGTCTCATCAAAGAAGGCTGCTCAGTATTCTCACATTTGCTGCTCGGAAAAATATATTGCTCAGATGGATTGATAATGCACCACCTACAATTGGGGGTTGGCACAAAGTGATATTTGACTTACTACCAATGGAATATCTAAAATACAGATTCAAATGTAGGGTGGATGAAATTTTTAGGATCTGGACCCCTTTCTTTAAATATGCTGGTAAAAGACTTACAACTATTGTATTAAAAGGGATGATAGATGGCAATGAGGAAAACTGGCTAACTGATGTTTTTGGGTCGTAAGGTTGGACATTAATTTACTTATAATTATTTTTTCATTTATTCATTTATTTATTTTCTTTAAAAAAAACAAAAACATAGCATTTTCTCTCAAATTGATATCATTGTTATTTTCTTTATTACTCTTCTTTCTTTCCAGATATGTATTTGCTACATCGCTGTCAATTGTAATGGGTCTGAGCGTTTCCTTATGTCAGTGTGTAAATGTGTGTATGTACATATACTTAGATCCCATGTCTTCTCAGTTATACTTTCATAGTTTATTAAGGTAGGGAGACGATTTTCTCTGAGTGTATTGTACTGTGTATATCACATAACAGGTAGTCGGAGATTTGTTTTTAGTGGCCATGTTGTTTTGTTGTTTTGATGTTTGTTGTCTGTGTTTATATCAGAAAATATAATAAAAATATTATTAAAAAAAGAATTAGCAGGGTGTTGAAAGTGTTGATTGATTTGAAAAGTCTAGAAATCATTACCTAATACCAATAATGTAAGTCTGACAAAAAGGATTGCAGACTTGATGTTCAGTCAATAGATAATTGATTTTCATGATGTACCTAAATGAATGGAAGTCAGTGGAACCTAGAATGGAAGACAAACTCATCACAATTTCTAAAAACATGGTTCACAAAAAGCTGCAAAAGTGTATGGATTTGTAGTAAATGGGCTACAACATAAAAAAATCACTCATATGGCCCTTTCAGCAATTACTCACTTCTAATCATTCTTGATTGACAAGATGATTAATGGACTAATCAATTCAGCACTGCTATCTTATCCTAATTAGTTTACTCTTCCACAGATTGGGATGTCTTGTCCAACAACAGGTGAAATAGAAAATGCAGTGTAGAGGAAAAGCTCTGACCTGCAGGTTGTCTTCTGAAAGGTGACTCTCATTCAGTTTACGCTCATCCAGGCAACTAAAAAACTAGGAACTTAAGCAACAACTGCAGTGGAAACCTGTGGTTATGTCCACTGCCATTTCACGTCAGGGTGTCAGCTATAAATCGAAATGCTGAATAGTGTGTTTACCAGGATGTCACCTCATCCTGTCAGCTGAACTCCACTTGAGAAAACAGATATGCAGGTGTAATACAGTGAGTGACAAGGTGCACAGTTGTTCAAATTGGGAAACATGCACACACAAACACACACAACCACCAACACCACACCAAAGACCACACACACACCACAACACACACACACACAACAAACACACACACACACACCCATATGCCTCGTCAGCATTTCTTAATTCACAGCTCAGAACGGCTGTCACTCTGCGAACACTCCACTGTTCTATCTGGTACCACTGCCTGTGGTACCAGATAGAGCCATGCTGTCACGCAGGTGTGATTAGAGCCTCCTTTTGTAATCTCCCTCCTCTGTCCTTTTTCCACACATCATTACGGTAATACAGCAGGCTCTATTACCCCTCAGCACCCTGTCAATGCCCCACTGCCACTGCCTCCCTCCAGCCTCCAAGAAGGCCTCAGAGGGGTGATGATGATGGTGGGTTAAGGCAAGGCCCAGGGTCCCTGCAGCATGGCAGCTTTAATTTCACGCTTTGTTAATGTCCTCATTGCAAGTGCTCGTCCTGCCCGATGCCCTCCACAGCCGCAACCAGGGTCGCATCCGTCCTAGTTGCCCTGTGGTTGGCTCGAGGACTGCGTCTGGGAGGAACGATGGGAACTCTCCTTCCCTTTTTCTTTTTTTTCTACAACTGTCGCCCATTTGTTGGAAATCTCTCCCTCACAACCTCCGCCCCCCGCTTACCTTTATCTTATTCTCTACCCGTTGTGCACTCTGTCACTGTCTGTTTCACTCTCAACCACCCCCTCTCTCATTCCCTCTCACCCACGTCGATTATCTATCTCTCTTCTATTGCAGTCTCTTTCTCGTTCGCTGCCTTCCTCTCTCTGGTAAACAGCTCTTTCTCTCAGCTCAGCCCACTCTCTGCCCATTCACTGTATCTTCCGCGTGTTCTCTCACTTCACCTCGATTGCTGCTCTTCATCTCTTTCCCGCTCGCTGTCCCATTATCTTCCCCTTTAATTCCAGCACACTCTGTTTTCATTCGGCTCTGCTCACTGTCTCAATTTGGATGAACACATCTCATTGCATCTTTCCCGCTCTCTTTTCCTCTGTGTCTCTATCCTTAAGCCGCCATTTACACACTGTGCCATCTGTATTTGCTAAGCACTGAGAGGCTGAGAATCATCATTCTGTCAACCTGCTCCTTATGCATGAGTCGGCAGCCACTTTCAGATGTCCCTAAAAATGCCACTGTAAGCACAAACTTGTTGAACCATAGTTTTTAGAGTCAGCTTGAATAACTCACTGAAGGGGTGAAACAAAGGCCTGCAACCTGCTACCCCATTCTGTCTGAGAAACACTGTTCCTAACTATCCTATTTATTTTTATTTTGTTTTGCATACTGCACAATTGTTATATATTTTGTAGTCTGTTGGCTTTAACACTAACAAATAGAACATGGGACTAAACTTTCCAAAAATGTCTACAAGTTTGTCCTTCTTGTCACTGGGTATATTGCTAATAAGGAAGCCGCGCCCACTCTACACAGTGCTCAACTGAACATGGTGTTTAGGCTTGCAAAAATTTACAGTAACTACTGTCTCCCACTAAGCCAAATTGGCTAGTAAGCTATACATATAATTTAAAGCCTTGCATAGAGTCACACAGATACTAATCATGTGATACGACTTCTAAAGGATAATTCCACTTTATTTAAAGCTGGGGTAGGTATGTATGTATTTCAGAGCCATTTTTTTGTCTTCTCTGTACATCCCAACAACAATTAATAAAGCAAATGCTCTGAAAAGAAAACAAGGGAAAAAATCTTGTACCTGTCAGTGCCTATAATAAGGCAAACCAATCATTTCATTTTCACCTTCTGTACTTACCGTAGTTGTACGTGCACAGTTTTCCTGTGCATGAGGGATCATTACCGACCGTGCACTCACTATCAGTTTTACCTCAAAAGAAAGAGGTTTAGATTGTCTGGCTAAACTGCTATTTACAATTTGTCTGATAGTCCTTGTGTTTCTTTCCCCTTTAGACTTCATTGTAGTGATAATGCAGATCTCAGCAATTACTTGTGAGTACACTGTCTTATGACAGACAGAAATGATAGCCAAACAAAAAAAGTATTCCTTCAGCTAACATTATTACAAGCTAAAATACCACAGAGTTAATATAATAGATAATATAATCATTAGTAATATATGTAGTATATAATAATAGTTACTTACTAAATAGAGTGATTATGTAGTCAGATATATTCAAATATTATATATTACTATATATGATATATTTATATTGTTGCTACTCCAGGAAATAACAGTTTAATTATTGTGTCAGAGCTGCTGTTGAGCAATTTTTTAAGGGTCCAGCTAAATATTCCCCACAACTGGCCCAGACCTTACATCCATATTATTCACAAAAGTCTTAGTTTTGTTCCCACCTTGTTTGTTGGTATGCAGGTATTGCAGGCCTGTCCAGGTTATGTATCAAATGCAATATGATAATAGAATTTAAAGATAATTTACTGATCAACAATAGTGATGAACTCCAGCGCAACAATACATTAGAGAATTAAACAATACTACATATTTATTAATCAGATACACCAGAACACAATAATCAACGGTATGTTTTTTTAACAAAAAAACATTACTATGCCATCCCAGCATATAAAATTTTATGGGTTCTGAGTCTCGCGACGCCACTAGTGTACCCCGTCAGAGAATGCCATTTATTAGGACCCTTTCCGAGCCAGATATTAAGCAGGTAACACAAAAGACAAAGCTAATGATGGAGTCTCCCCAAAAGGAAAAATAGTTGAGAAAAGGCCTCTTTACTTTGAGGAGGGTCTTGTTACCTTATGACAAGGGGGGAGAAAGTATACAGAATCTCTTTGAATGAGTGAAGTCATGGGGTCTCCCCTGTGGGAAGGGGCATTGATCTGAAGCTGGAAATACTGAAGGAGAAAAGGGAGGCACCTACCTCATTAATTCTGGCCTCACCACACCACCACACCCACACACACACCACCAACCCAAGTTACTCATAAAAATCTGTTTACGCACACACTTATTGGTCATTCAAGTCCCCTAACCAAACTTTTTCCTCCTTCACACCCTACCATCTCCCAGACTTACACACACCGAAACATGCACGCAGAGCTAGACCATCCCAAAAATTATTCATCCAGTGTTAGAACCCCTAATAGACAATATCTGTTCATTAGACAGTTTGGTTACTCACGGTGTCGCCCCACGCCCTGAAAAGTGACATGCATTTGGCCAGCAGGCTATGTTTTTCACCAAACATACCTATACACCCGCAACCAAAAATATTCGGTACCATGTTGTAACAATTTTAAATTTATTGTATATCTGGCAACATGGTACCCCACATAAAAAATAGCTAATTGGTTTGGCTGAAACAGCCGAGCCATTTAACAGCGGCCTAGATTGTTTGTGCCTCTGAATTTGACTTGCCTCCCTAAGTGCTTAATCATGACAATGATGTGACACCTTGCCCGCAGAACACAGGCCATACGCTATTGTTTGAAGTTTGTCCTAGCCTGCTTGTTAGCTAGGTGAAGCCAGCATTTATCACCCCGCTCATAACCTAATTTTTTATTTGTACTTTTTACTTTTTTGCTTGTATTAATTTGCTGGCCATCTTACAATTGCTACGAGGCACTAATTTCCACCATTTGGAATGGCTGTCTTTTGCGGTTTACCTAACACACGCCAAGATACATGTTTGCATATACCTCAGGCTATGTTGCTTGTGACACGGTCAATACTTATATCTTTAGTTAATAACTGTCTTGGATTTGATGTTTTCATGTCTGATTGTAATGCCATCGGCTCCATGTCATGCATGCGTGTGGTAGTTGTGTGTGGTGTGTGTGTGATGTGTGTGTATGTATAATACATGGCATGTCTGTGTGGCACAAAGAGAGTCTAATCTCTCATGTGAAACAGAGAGCAAGCAGTTTTTATCTCAGCTGTAGAAAATATTATTGTTTTTGCTGCAAGGATCTGCACCGAGTTTATCAGTTTTCTACTATTTATATTGATACACCCAGAGATGCTCCGGCAGCTAAGATATATGGCAGCATGAAGTATGGCCTTGTCCACCGTGAGAAGGTACTGAACGCTATTTTGTGATGAGATGGGGACTGGGCCAAGGTGACCCTTCAGTAATATATGGGCTGCGGCTGCCAAGGCCTCCCAGGAAGGTATTTGTCATCAGTGTCCCCCAAGTGTAAGGTTACCAGCAAATCAGGTTATCAGTCTACTGTTTTTGGCAGGAATGGCACAAAAACACAGATTATCTTTTCAATATAGCTCAGCGTTGCAGAAACAGACACAGATGCACACATACAAAATCACAAGCACATACACTCAAACAACCACACTGTGTAAGAATACTCTACTGGTGTATATTAATTCCTTAACCCCTAACCTTCAACATTACATGCTAACCTTAACCTTTTACCTTAACCCTTATTATTCTATTTCTTACCACAGCACTGTAGCATGTAACCCCTTCACAAACAATTAGTGCCAATGATCTGTTCGTATTCAAGTTTATTACATTTGAAAATGTGCTTTCAGTATTTCTGGTTTAGTATTCTATATACTGTAAAATAAAAACAGCAAACTTGACACAAAACAAAGGTCAAAACAGTTCAAACCAACGTCAGTTAAAAATAAACTGTATGGGCTTCAGTTTAAGATCGATTTACAGGCAACCAAAACTTTTAGACTTTTGAAGAATTGACAGAATATTAAATCCTACATAAATACATCATTATTGCCTTTGCTGGGAGCCATTGATCATTTGTATTCCGAGTTTATCTCTTCTGATAGCCTGGAGCGCAGAGCCACAAAAGATAATCACACCAAGACAGAGTTGTGCTCTCATAACTCTGAATATGTAAAGTGTTTATTGAATAATGAATACGTCCGCCAGTGAGCATGTCTGCCCGGGCCCGCACCACCATGTTGCTATAAAAGTGAGGCTGCCACTCCAAAGAGCGTGAACTCTCCTGCACATCAGCGGCAAAGCATGTAGGCGGGAGCGGGGGTGACAAATGTGCAGCATTATGTGAGAGGAGGCAGGAAGCTGCACAACATGTCAGGATACAGATGCTTGCATCTCCCTCACATCGCCTCTAGTGATGTATTTCAACCCACAGGTTTAATTGTGTTTGCCTTGAAAGTATCTATCTGCGTGCTCGCCTCAGCGGCAGCAGAGCACGGGTTAATGCAGGGGTCAGGTGCCTCTACAGTAAGTGCTGTATGGAGCTACTCAGGGTTGTGCAACTATTAAGTTACATATCTACAGTATATAGGTATCCCATATGGCCAATCCTGTCTTCATTACTGCATGCCACAACTTTTATATTCATATACCTGAGAGTAGGGCAGGGTAGTTATAGCTGAACGCTTTATTAGTCATATAGTTTTAAGAATCCTTGACAAATTTAAAAAGATTAAAATTAAAGAACCACTTTTTTTGGAAATATGTTCCACTTTCTGAAAATTAGCTGCAAAGTTTCACAACTGTGCGTTTATGGAGCCACAGAGCCAGGATGTTAGCTTAGCTTAAAGACTGGAAGTAGGGACAAACAGCTGGCCTCTCTCCACCACCAACTGTCATTGTCATATTTCTGTTTGTGAATGGATTAAACAAAAGAGATACAATCTGTTAATTACTGAACTTTAGAGGTGTAAGTAATATTAGTTTCTGGACAGAACAGGCCAACTGTTAAACTGCTTACAGTTTTTATGCTAAGGTAAGCTAATCATCTCTGGCCTTGAGCTCCATACTTAACACACAGTCCCAAGAGTGGTATAAATGTTCTTCTAAAAATGTCTCTATAAATGTTCTTCTAAAAAACTACTCCTTTAAAATCTCTCAACATTTCAAAATCTCTTCTAGATTAGAATAGTACTGAACCAAATCACAAGTCCTGCTGGAGCATTCTGAAGATGTTTCATTGCTTTGTAGTGTCCACTCTGGCCTGGTGAAGTGCTTTCAAAAAACATCTAAATTTAACCACAGCTAAAGCTTGATTCTCACCACCACAACCAACAACAAAGCAGCCAATGCACCCAGACACAGTGGGCAGTCTGGTGAGTGATGAAGACAGAAAGTCTATGACGGCCTTGTCTCTCCAGGGATGTAAGCTGTGGCAACCTAAGTAAGGAAATAAGCCCTTTTGCAAGCCCGAGCTGACCCACAGCCAGCTAGGTGACAGAACTAAATAAAGACGAAAGCTGTCAAGAGGCTTTGTAATGAGCAGCTGACCATACAATCGACAGACGGCTCAGTGTTCCAGGCTGTCTGAGCAGTTCATGAGCTGGGCAGGCATATGTGTCTTTGTGTATGTTTGTGTGTCCTGCCCTGGGAATGGCATGTCCATCTTCTGTTGTTGTTTATGTATGGCAGTCAGGCACAGTCTCACTCACTTGCTTGTATTTTAAAGTGAAGGAGAAAAAGCCGGTCAGCAGGCACGAGTGGGAGGTGTTTGCCTTGAAAAGTGTTAGACCTTTAATTAAGTATATTTAAAACATAAAGCAGTTACTGAATAAATCTGTGTTAAGCAGCGCAAAATAAGTGTATAAAAAGGCTGGTGTTTTATTGCTGCAGACACCTGACCTCTCTGCTTTCAATGCGTAACATTACAGTCAAATATTTCTCAACATACTTATTACAAGCATTACCCAGAGGTAATAAAAACTGTAGTGCCATTAGAGCAAATAAGAAGTAGCAGATTTGACAGATAACTGACTAGCTGGTTCGCCACATAGCAACAAACCATATCATTCAGAAAGTGGGACACAGCTCTGGAGTCATGGAATATGTCTAAGAGGCTTGGGGAGATCCTATTAAACACGGCTTCGTGACACCTGCTCCTCTTGGCTCTGACCAGGAAACGACTGGCTCTGCTGACCTGTATGTTTGTCCCACAAGCCTGAACCTTTTTCTGTTCATGTCATCGTCCGTCAGATGAAGAGCAGCTCTAGGAACGCACTGGCTGAGTACAGAAGAGCTAAAGCCAGTATTTCATAAAGAGCACTAGTCTGCACTTCTGTGATCCTACATCAGAGCCTTTCTGTCTCTGTCTGCGTATGGTGAAATTGAAAAACTTAATGGGGCAATGTAAAGCCCTTTTGAAATGGTTCTTTATAGAACTGGGCTGAAATGGCTCTATGTTAAAAAAAGAATACATGAAATTGTCCAAAAAGCAGCAATAAAAAAACCTTTAAGAACAGCCCTGAGTGTGACCTTTATTGTAATTTAGCTATTGCTGTATTTTCTAAAGAAGACTTCTTCTTTGGGTCCTTACAGTTATATCAAGACCAAATTTCCTAACTGACAAAACCTTACAAGACCCCCTCCTTTCTTCTGTGTGTACATTTGAAATTGCTTGGATGACTTATGACTATGACTTTTTCTGCTCTGAATTAGCACCCCCATCAAGGGGCTTTTAAAAACATTATTTGGACTGGGGAAACTGCACTGATTTATCAGCTTAGTTAATATTAGCCAAAACCTCATGTGTCCGGCTGTAGCATGGCCTGGATCTGAGTTGAGTGAGTTAGTTATTTTCTGCACAGTAGCCATTTTTCTACTTGATAATTTTGGTGTTCCTTTGGCTGTTCTTTAATCTCTATTAGCTAACCCCTCTCCCACGGGGCACATGCATGAGCTTTGCACACACAATCATAAGCTCTGTTTACTCCACAAACACAATTATGAAAATTGACTTGCAGGAGGCAATACACAAGATGGTGGGAGATGCATAAGGTGGAATCGGTGCTGTATATGAATGGCCTACCATGGGGTTATGGGTGGGATGAAGTGATTTGGAACAAATAGGATGGCGGGCTCAATGTCATCAATGTCTGCCGTAATTGAACCAATGACATATTGATCTTTGGGTTAATGAAGACAAAGCACACAAGAGATAGAGTGTTTAAATCCCATTCCTTGGAATCCTAGCATGAATCTTAATACATTCACCGTGCACAGGAGGAGGGAGTATTACGGAAGATAGACATTTTCGTCTGTGGTGGAATACTGTAAATTGTGTTATAATCCCTTATTGTATGCACACAGAACTACTAGTGTTTTAGGTAAAAACTGAATAGTTCATAGTTTGTTAGGACCCCCATTAGCCGATGCCATGACGTGAGCTAAAATTCATCGGGTCCCACACAGAAAACACGCTTAAAAAAACAATTATATACATCATATACATACAATCATCACATCACATACAAGAAAATGTAGAACACCTTCAGACACTGTAAACAAAAAAATCAAAAACAGCCTGCAAGTAAGATGAATCATTCTCTGTTCATTCAGTAAATTGCATTGAGTATCGTTTTAGTGTTTTCTTGAAAGGGCCGTCATGAGTCATAATGTCGGCTTAAAAATGACAGATTTTCACCAATCGCCTTTGTTTTCTTTTACAATGAACATGCAAAACCTGTATGATCATCTGACTGCTTGTGTTCCTTGCGGTTTTCTAATTTCTTTTTAACAATGTCGCCTTGCTCCCAGATTTCATGGATTACAGGGTGAGGCTGGTTTTGCTCCATATTTTCTTACGGTCAACAAATCCCATGAAGAGACCAAAATCAGCGAAAGGTTTGTCTGTCTTCCAGTACTTTTTACTTCGACAAAGCCCAGTTGTTTCTATTAAAGATGTAGATATTTAAAGTTAATCACAAATATATAGTTTCACTTCCATGAAAATACTTATTCCTAATTTCCTATGTTTTTAACAAACCTTATTCAAACAGGACTAAATAATACATCTATTTGGACTATTTTTAGCAGCGGATAAATACACATTACTATCTGTGATTGCTGACAGATGCAGATCAGTAAAAATTAACAATGGCATACAGAGCAAACACTTCATCATTCTACTGGTTTTGATATTTTCATAGGAAGAAAAGTAATATTACAAAAATATCAAATATGACCAGACTTATCTTTTAACAGCAATTGAGTAGAATTGGATTATTACTAATAGGAATGATGGCAAAATCTACAAAAAACAAGTCCCAAGTTGTAGTAAATTGAAATAGTAAAACATTGCTTTTTATGGCTTAGCCTTTACTAGATAACACTTGTCTG
Source organism: Morone saxatilis (assembly GCF_004916995.1). Lineage (NCBI taxonomy): Eukaryota > Metazoa > Chordata > Actinopteri > Moronidae > Morone > Morone saxatilis. The sequence goes on along the minus strand of NW_023339796.1, from coordinate 6,815,193 downwards.
ACAGAGTGCCTCCATTTCTACCATACTTGCCTACACTTTAGCACATGGCTCCTGTCACTGGCTGAGAGCTGGCCAGTGAAGTGAAGTGTCACAGAGAGCGGCCGTCCATGGAAGCTCCCAACAGCAGGAGCGATGAGACAGAGATGAATCACGGCGATGTCCATTCCTGCAGCTTTCAGCAGGAATCAGCCCACGACTTATTCCCCTCCTTGTGTGACTTCAGCAGGGGCACGACCTTCAAAGATCACAAATCTTGCAAGTGTCACCAGTCATTAACCAAAGCAATATGTCCCGAGTCCTCTCTGTGGCCAAATCCACGGCATTTCACAGACAGAACCCTGATAACCACTGTTGAGATCCTTCATTGTGCATTTATCTTTTCCAAGTCTTGTAGGGGTTGGTAATTGGTGTATAGACTATGACCTTTAGCCAGTCATCACCATGAGGCAAAATAGACAAGGAACACATTCATTTGTGTTGTATAACCTGCATCTGTTTGATATTATTTTCTCTCATTTTATGCATCTTATAAAGATTTATGTCAGCCTGAATCGGTTAGTTCTGCAGCCACAGAATCAATTTTCTCTGCATACTGCAGTGAAATTTAACAGACTTATTCAAATTTGTCACATGATTATTTGTCAAGCCACTTCTTGAGCTTTATGACCCCTCAGATGTGAGCAATTATTATAATACGTCTCATTAACAATTCATAGTAGATATTCCTAATCAATTCCTCACGTTGTAGAGCAGAAGTCCAGCAGATGTACGCTGGTGCAAACAACCCATGCATTAAAATAAAAAGTGAGATTTCAGATATGTCAGAACCCCTTGGTTTGGAAGAGGAAATTGCTGTCTTCCTCTTTTGTACTTTTTAATGAACTGTTTTGGGAAAAGAGTCAAAGATAAAAGAGAACTGGAGTGAGGAAGAAAAGGTGTTATGTAATTCTATCATCAATATTTGTCTCTGAAAGATGGTAACATGGAAAGTGAAGCTGCCCTTGCCCATTCTTGAGCTCTTACTGTATTTTGAGTAAACAAATTTCACAACAAATTTCACCTGAACCCCCTACACCCACACACCCACACA
>NW_023339796.1:6802307-6814045 GCF_004916995.1 Morone saxatilis | reverse complement strand
CACACACACACCTAAACACACATACACACTCCCTGGAGGCTTTATTTTTAAAATCCAGAGACAGTTTTTGTGAGACTATTGATTCGCCTCCTCCCACCTTGTGAAAGCAAAGACACGTATGTTGAGAGCCATGTCTAATCAGGGGAACGTTCACTGAGGGTTAGATTAAGATGAGAGGGGAGTCAGGTCGACATGTTGGATGCACTTCACTGAGCTGAGCTGTGGGTAGACTCAGTTAGCCACAGATAAACAGCCTACACACACTGCACAGTAAGACTGATTAAAACAGTAGCAGATGGAAAGAGGTGTTCATATCATGAGGCATTCTTTGGTGTTTAAATGGCTGCCTACAGCTGTAATGAAGTCAGAAAACCTGAAGCTAATCAACATGCTTTACCTGCTCAATAGAACTGACTAGAAACCAAAAGACTACAGCTGCTTTCATAACGCTATTATCACATAAGCACCCCACAACCCTACCTGAATCATTTTGTGCACAGTGAGGCTAGGTATCGAAACTCAAAATGAAATGTGTATGTAGCACCATGTGTCCTACTGTCCAACCAAATAAGAAAGTTTGGTCAGATTCTATAGGGTATGTTCTGATTGAATGTGAGGCAATTCATTTGACTTCACCTCTGCTCATACTCGTAGATCAAATCTGCATTAGTTTGTGTCCATTGACTTAAAATTGTGTTCAAAGACCAAATTATAAAATTGTGCCACCTCTAAAATATTGCTTTGTGTTGTTGTATTTATAACTGATTTTTTTGGCTACTCGGGAGCAGCATAATTAGCTGTAAACACATTTACTGACCCATTGCCACTTTATGAGGTTGATATGGCAAACATTTGCAGACAATTGCCTATTGACACAAACAGCAGCATTAACATTCATTTCAAGTTGTGTTTCTGCCAACCTGGCAAATGCTAGTATTAACAATATAAAAATATATCCATCTATTTAGCTGCTAAATGCTCCACTATGTTCACCATTTAGTTGCCAACTTTGTCTCTCTGCTGGTTGAGGTTTGGCAGGTAGATCAGAGCTTTTTTTGCTGAAAATAAATGCCTGCCACTGCTGGAAACAAGATGGAAGAGAGCTGTGAGTACGAACCTAATCAAAACAATGTGCTCAAAGATGCTAAAATTCTGGGTAGCACTGATTAGAGCTGCAGCGTTTGGTGACGATTATCTGTAGGTTTGTCACTCTGTGCTTCATTGAGTCATTTGTGTAATGTGATATAGGAATACTCATTACAGCAGCTTTAGTGATAGATAATTGCCCTTGAGATTAGAACTCAAACCACAGACAGGAAAAAAAGGTACAGATCTGAGCTTTTTAAAGATTACTTATAAGTGAGCGATTTCCAAAGACTCATTGCCCCTCTCAAGATACCACTTCCACCACAATGGAAACAGAACTTTACTTTGTACTTGAGTGTACAGATTTGTTTTATAGTCTGAAGATATTATTCAGTCACATTGTGAGGGGAAAATGGTGTGAATTACAGTAAATTTATTTTGTGAATTACAGCCACTCTATAATTAATACCTGTAGCTGCCACAGTGAGTCACTTGTAAGAGAATTGCTTTCTTCCCCCAGTAGGGTCAGACAATTTCCGCAAATTGAAAGATTTATCTGTGTGTCACAGCCTTGTTCCACTTCTTTCTGATCATTTGGAACTTTCGGAGCTTTTTGAACCATGTGAGCAAAGTCATTTCCTGACCATTCTGACCGAATAGGATAGAAAAACTTTTTCTCCCCTTAAGGGCAGCTATGTTTCAACTGGCCGGTGTCATCAAACTGAGATGTGCTGAGCCTTTGTAGAAGACAAACCATAGGAGGGAAAGAAAAAGAGAGATGTGTGACGAGAGATAGACAAAGCTGGAAAAGTGAGGCTAAGAGACAAAGAGACCAAAAGAAACTGTTATGTGCATGTGTCTAACAATGACAGTGAGAGCTCACATGCAGTTTAAAAGCAACTTGGTTGTCAAAAGTCACACTGTCGTACTGATGTGAGATCAGTCAGGTCACCAGCTGGTTCCTCTCTGGCAGAGCTGGATTTCATTTGACAGGCCAGCGGTGACAATGGCATGACAGGTCTGTTTCCATGGGAACACATTTGTCACTTCTGTGGAGCGCGGCCAAAGTATTGGAGGAGAATCACCAATGAGGATTGTAGGACTGGAGGGAAAATGAATCACACTAATGATGATTTAAAGCGTGAGCTGCGGCAGAATGCGAAAATCACTTCTGCTCCTCTAGTTTCTTTCTGTTTACCCTAAAACTGAAATTTGGCGGGGTGCAACAGGGTTTTCTTTGGGTGGCTTTCTACAGACATAATATTCCCAATAATTAGATGTGGATGCTGGAAGTGAAATAAAGCAGACAGGAGAGGGAATGCCAATGCCGTTGAGAGTTGTAAGGATATTGCGGTGGTAGTTTGGCTTTGCATTAGAGAGGAGAACCAATAAGTAGAAAGATGTTAAGATTTTAAATCCCTGGCATGAACTGATGCGTGTTTTCCAGCTGCAAGGCGGCAAGCGGGACTGCTGTGCTTTGGAAAACCCTGTTTCTGTCTTCGAATTTGATGCAGCATGTGTTGAGTGTTATGTACTCTGTAAATCTCTGAAAAGAGGTCATTATTTTCTACCTTAAAATAACAACTTCACATTTTGATGCTACATTGAGTTTTAAAAGTGGGAATGTACGCCTGTTCTTGCACTTTGTAACTTTAGTAAACTATTTGAGGAGGACAATCTTGGAAAGGTTATTTCAGGTAAACTTTCTCAAAAAAAATACAGGACAGAGCCACAAACCTTTGTCTCATCTCTGATATAACAATTAGCATCCAGGATTAGTGTTACACCGGCTCCAACATAGTTGGTGTGCCAGTCCTGAACAGAGCTTCTTCTTACATAACCTGTAACCCCACAAAATAATTTAGTCATCTGATGATATACTAACTCGTTACCATTAAGGTAAAGCTTGGGTACTACTTGGTAAAGAATCTTTTAGCAATTTGGAGAGGTGATAGAAAATACTTTTTAGAGCCTCTCGCCCACCCCCTTCAACATATGGAGAAGACCAAAGCTTGACAGGTCTGTGCCTATCTATGATTGGACAATCGCTGTTCTGTTCAAGACATTATTACCACTGGTCATTTAGCAGGTCATACACATTTTCTTCAGATTTTTAACTTCACTTTCAATTTCCAGTAGATTTCCAGAGTTGTCTTGTCAAAAGGTTGTTTATTGTAAAATACTCTACGCCACTACTAAGACCTAAAACGGGCCACTCCTTGGTTTTATAATTTATCATGACCAGCCTTGCAATATCATAGTCCTTCTAGGCCATTTCATCCTAATGCTTCTCTGTCACAAAGTGGTCCTTCCAACGTCATTTTGATGGCACTCCAACCTGCCTAGTGCAATCAGCTTGGAAAACTCCACTGTCACTGTCCTGCTGTATTGTATAACCCCTTAAAGGCACTTCACCGCTTGGAGAGCTTATGCGCATTCATTATGTAGTTGTGTGTAATTTATGCTAACTCTCCATATTAATGTGGTGCAACTGTCACAGAACAAGCGTTCATAAGAATACTTATTTTTCACGTTTTATCCATGAATACGGAGTAAGTAAGTTTTACGCTTCAGACGCCATAAAGAAGTCAATAAATAATTTATTGAAAACCACTGAGCTGACCATCTGGATGGTGTCTATCCTCCACAGCAGTGCTCTCGCTGAACCATTTCTGCCGTCTTACCATTTGTATCATCTCATTCTCTATGTTCCTAAGCTGGCGTCTCTCAGTTTGGCTTGGCACTCCACAGTTTGGCGCTCCTGGTTCTGCTGGTGAAGAAAATCCTGGCATTACTTCCAGGGACTGCAATTCCTCCGCCTCATTCTAAGTCCTCACATCCTTCTATTTTCCCAGACATGTTCCCAGAAGCTTGTTCTTTAACAGCACAGCCAAGCTTTCCAGATTCCTCCATTTGGTCTTGGTGAGAGCTGACTTGGAGCTGTGCTGAGAGGGTGGTGCCGTGGCCCCTCTCCAGTTGCCAGGCCTGCCAGGATCCACAAGTCTTTCCAGTTAACATGCTGGTGCCAGGGCGGAAGAGGAGGAGGGCAGGAAGAGAGGGTGGAAAGCAGGCAGTGGGATTCTGGGATCACTTCTCTGTGACCCATATCCCTCCGTTCTGCTCTGAATGCCTCAATATGAAAACAACCCAATTACTGTTGACCCTTGCACCGCCTCCAAAACACAGCAGCAACGACTAATTAAAACTGAAAGGGTTCCCATTCCCTCCTTTGTTTTTGCTCAGTGTGTGAGTTTGAGTGTGTGTGTGCATATACTTGTATTTTACTGAAAGCCTCCATTTATGTGTCTGCGATTGTGAGGGAAAGGTAAGATTGAACATGGGTGTTTGTGCTGAATAAAAATATGATTGTCCGTGTGTAGTTATAACCCACTTACTCAGAGCAGGACAGTTTAAAGCCAAAAGCAAAGCACATAGCCATCCAAACAGGCTGTTTCTTTCTCACCAGCCAGACCCTGGGGGCCTTGGGCGACGAGTCATCAACCTGCCGATGTGTCTGGCAGTGACAGCAGCTTCCAATCCAATCTCTATTTCATTCAATTATCATCCACTGCAACAGGCCTCTGCGTTGTTTGCCCTCAAGAGGAACTTGTGTCGCACCCACAGTAGCTAGCGTGTTTTGTCTGCGCTGCTCTCTGGCTGTACATTGACCAAAATATATTTCTGTTCAAATACACAGCCCTGTGATACAGATAGGCAAACTGTAATAGAAACAGACCCCCTGAGGGATTGTGTTGTTTTACAGTGAGCCTTCAAACAGATCCTTGCTTGTTAAAAACATATAGGACAAGAAAAAAAAGAGCACATATTAGTTGAATGATGTGGGAGTAAATCATTAATTGCTAAAATGGAGAAATGGCTACCAAACCAAGAAACTGGGCAAGAAATCCTGTGATCTGTGACAAAACCTGGAGCGACTCCATTGACAATTAATTGGTGCCTCCACTTTGTTGGCTCATGGAATGCTTGTCTGAGCTTTTACACCCAAATGATTTCACTGTAGTGCTAACAGTTGTTAACAGGAAAAAGTGCCCATATCCACTCATAGCCACCCTGGGTGGTATCATTGCAATTGCAAAGTCGCCTCCCTATTCAGATGTCCAAGTATTTTTCTCTTGTTGGCACATAACTAACAGAATATTTTCTTGTCTTGGAGGAACTTCATGGACTGATTGTCCAAGGCCATAAAAAAAAACAATAATTATTTTAGAAGTGGATTTCATTAACGGATTGATTTCTCCTTTCCAGCAGGATTGTATTTCTCGTATTCATGTGCAGTTCAGATCCAGGTGAATAAGTATTTGCAAATAAATCTTGGTGCTTGTTTAAACCTCCTTGGGGTAGCTGACAGATGGGATTTGCCATGTAGGGAGAGCTAAAATAAGACACAAATTTGTTTTCGCACTTTTTAGGGCGTCTTAACCGTGAGAGACAGAGATGTTCAAAAACAATTATACTGAGATCTACCTTACACTCAACTACTGCAATATTTTTCAGTTTTGATGTATTTTTTCCTGCCCTATTTTTAAATCTATTATCAGATTATCTGTAATGATCGGGGAGTTGCCGGTTATTTTTAATATCTGACGTTAAAATACAATACATACACTGTGGTATTCATATGATATAATATGGTATAATGTGATTTCAAGAATTGACAAAATTATGAAAAAAAAACCCCACAAGATCTGATTTGTTTTTTCATCTGGAACTTTTGATTGTATCATCCTTAGCAGATGGAGTTGACCAGATATAATGGAATTATCGGAGCAGTTTAAGGACTTCTAAAGGTCAAGAATGAACTTCAATCTCAACTGCTAAGCCAACATGAAACGCCCTTAAAGTGCACAGGAACAATAAATAAATAAATCTGAACATCTTCCATTCCATGATAACTTGACAAACCCACTCATCAAAACACTGCTCCATAGTCACACAATTTATTTTGTCTTATAATATTTTGTTATTTGTTCAACGTCCCAGAGTACATTTGTGACCAATACACTATCCAAAAGGTCAGCTTACATGTGTATTACTGTGTGTCTCTCCTGTTCGAATCCCAGGGTTGCACACATTGGATTTACAGTATATTTTTAGTGTTTTGTGAATTTCATGACCTCTAAAAATAGTTTGAATGACTCAATCTTGCATTTACACCTGGACTTTTGCATCATCCTGGATGCGTATTAATCCCTGATTTGAAGAAGAAGCATTATATGAAGAGTTTTATGTATTATTAATATCTATAATTAATTTTTCATGTCAAACTGTCCTTAATATCAAATTGCATTTGCCCTTCGTTCTTGTCAGTCAGTTTGGTTTCTTTTTCGCCTTCGCCCTCAGCAGCACCTCTGTCTCTCCTCTGGGAGACTGCAGCCCTTCTCCCACCCAGCAGATGGTCAAGGTCGAGCACTTGACTGGACTCCACTGCACATCAAACTCTGTCTCTGTCTTAAAAATGAAGTCACTGTAAAAGTATCACAGTCGTTCTCAGATGAATGTCACTTCTGGGAGTATAGCTGAATAATTTAGACTGACTTCCCCTTTGTGTATTCATTGTTTTTGTCACTGTTTTCTTACGTTACCTTAAGTATGTGTAATGCTGTGACATCAATATATTATGAGACACATTTTAGGATGATAATATAATTACCAAAAGCAAAGGAAACTGTTGCACTGGCAGACTCTCCCAGCATCTACAGTCCATTTTACTTTATGTGCCACTGGGTCGGTGCTGTTTATCCAGCACAAACAGCTAAAGATTTCAGAATTTCACAACAGCAGATGGTGGAATGAAATGAGAAGCACATTCATGGAAAATGGAGAGAAAAACAAGAAATTTTCTGACATGCTTATCCTGTTCAGTACAGACAAAGAAAAATATTTTACTCCATTATTCATGAGAAATTAAGTCTTAGTTTTCGAAAACATCAAACAAAACAAAACCACTGCAGTGTGGAATAAGATACCGACCATCATGTCCGAGGTCTTGTTTAATGTTTTATAATGTAGCAACATTAATGATTTAAACTGGGAAATTGAATAGAAATGGTTGCATGAGCTAGCCAGTTAACCTGTTGCTTGTTGCATGCCTCTTATTTCTGTGTGTGTCAGATCTGGTCCAGGCTCCCTGGAGCAGAGGGCTTACAGAGCGCAGTGAGGACAGCCACATCAGGGCAGTCCACAGACAGCTGGCTCCCTCAGATGATGCATTGGCCTTGGCATCCTAATTGGCCCCAGTGCCTCAGCCAGGGGGCCTGGTGTTTCTGTATGTGTGCACCCATGTGTGCTTGTCCATGTGTCTGTCGTTGTCATTCTGTGGTGTAGGGTATACAGCTTTGTGTGTATATTTGCTTTCTGTGTGCATCGGTTTTGTGTGTGGCATACATCTGCATTCTGGGGTTGCTCTTTATATGAGTGAGAATGGTTGTGTTCAGGTGTTTGTGTGTGTGTGGCTCTTGCCCTCTTTTTAAATGTACACCGCATACAACACTTTGGGTCGTGATGTACTTCCACTGACCTTTCATGTGCTGCAGGATCTGCACTGAGCACACACAAATACCCACAGAGGACACACATGGTGTTATCTTTGTGCATGCATGTAAGTGTTTCGCTTTAATGTATATGTGTGTGAACCTACATGTGCTAGTAAATGTGAATATTCGTTGTATTTATTCATCTGTTTACAGTATACATAAGATATAATAACATATTTTTCTTCAAAATGCCATGTCAATAAAGCTTCATTGAATTGAACTGAATCGAATTAAAAAGAGAGTGTATGCATGTGTGCATAATTTCATCGCATTTGAGTATGGCATTAAACATTATGTGACTGAGTGTGTGTGTGCACTCTTGCTGTCATGACTAATATCAGTCAAGTTAAGGATTATACACAGAAATGACATGAGACATTTACATTATCCTGGACTATGTAATAAATGGAGTTAATTATTGTTGTCATCCTGTCTGTTACACAACTGTCCGGTCACTTCAAGTGTCGACGTTGGCCTGGTGGGTAAAGACACTGTCCTGTAAATGAAAAGGTCACAGGTCCAATCCCAACAACAGTTTATGTGTGCATCATTGCAGAGGAGGACATTTAAGTCGCACTCGCCGCAGGGAGTGAGATGCATCATGCATGTGAATCTATCTCAGAGGAATATGCATGTAGAAAAAAACACTCCTCATAAGTCAACTTTACTGCATTGTATGTGGTGATTCACCGCTGGTAAAAGTTCCATGTTCCAAAACAGAAACTGCATCAGTCCTACATGCATCAATATCTCATAGCTGATCATTGTGATCACTGCTGGTGCAGTATTTTGCTCCTCCCCCCTTCTTGTTCAATCTCAGGACCCCATCGCAACGCTACAGGCTATAATAGCAATTTTTACATGGACCAATGTCAAGTGACTGGAAAAATAGGCTGCGACTTGCTTGGAATTGGAAGTATATAGTGGACCAATTACCCCCGTGGTGATGGCAATATACTAGTGTAGCTATAGGCTAGAGCTGCTGTGGGTGTAATTGATGTTGCTCGGTGGCTGCCAGAGAGGTTGGAGGCATGTAGACCACAGAGACATTTCCTCTAATAGGCCCTGCCAGGGGTCATGGCACACGCTACAGACCAAAGCACTTATAACCTGACCAGGTCTCCAATGTCTCCTCCAATGCACACTGTATCACATGTGAGGAGCCGGGTTGTTGCTGTGGTGGTGTGAATCAACCTCCCCTCTCTTGACCTACTTTTTATATGTAGAACAGAATTTATTCACCTGTTCAGGTAAATAAACCTGTATGATATTTTATATAACCAAGATATGCTGTATTTAAAAGAATAATTTAACATGTTGGAAAAGGTCTTTCAAAGAGTGAGGTATCATTCTCATGTGAGTATGTACTGTATGGAGCCGGAGTCTGTTCATTATAGCTTGATTTAGTATAAATACTTTGCCAGGCAGCATATAAATACAGGAAGCAGGGGGAAACAGTCTAGCTCTGTCTAAAGTGGGAAAAAACAACAGTGCCTATTAACAATGGGTTTTCAGAGATTTATTTTTATTTTTTAAAACAGCTGCCTGCTGCACCTGAAAGCAACAATGATGAGAATGGTGAGAGAGAACCCACAACAGTAAAGTTATGCTGTAAAACCAAAACAACCCGCTGAAAGAGGTTAAATCACCTCATATAGCTAAGGTGGAACTGCTGAGTTTGGTTAAGTCTCTCCTTTCACATTACACAAACGTTTGATCCATCGTTAATATGAAAATATTTATTAGCTTCAAGAAAGAGAAAACATACTGTACATATATGTCCAATACACGCTTTACATGATTAACATCAAAACACAAAACTATGAATGAATATTTATACAAACTTTCAATTCAGTTTACTATGCACTAGTGCTATGTAAATAAATTAATTGTATTGGAGTTATTATCATTCATTATTCTAAACTAAAAATCAACTAAAAATTATAAAATAAGGAATACACAATTATAAAATTACTGTTGAATTACCTTTTTGACACATTATCAGTACACAGTACAGAGTAAAGCGCCCACAGACTCAGTTTCATCTGGCTCATATTATCATTCGTGCTACAAAGTATGGAAAACTATTCTGCAAAGATAACAATGCACTGCCCGTTTTTACGAGGACATGAATTATCTAAATATGAGTCTATGATGGACTGTGCTTATGTGGAACCTAATGAGCCACAGATGATAGATATCGTGTTCATCAAGAGCAAGCACATTCGAATAACTCGTTTTTGGAGAATGATTGATTTTTCTCAGAAAATCTCCACCTCAGGGTTTTACAATTAACATGCCATATAGTATACCTTGGAGAACATTTTATAGTTACTGGTTGAGTACCCAGATAAAGCCTAGCCAAAGATAAAATGAAAAACCCTAATAGTACTGTGAGCAAAGGCAACTAATAAACCTTAGTGTATCCTCATGGCAGACATATCGGGAAGAATTAGTATAGTACTATGTCCTGGTGTTTGATACATGTATCATACATATACTGAGAGCTGAACCAACATGTATTATTTCATGTGATTCTCCAACAAAAGGTCTTGCTATTTTTCTCCACATACTTCACCAATGTGTGCTGCATTCATACATCAATTTTCCATGTGCTGTGTCCAGGCCCAGGTAACCAAGACAACCACCTGTGAATTAGGTGCTGCATATAGGCGGCTATTAGTTTGAGTTCAGGTGCCTTACGCAAAATGTGTTTAATCAGTGGAAGAATCAAATCCAAAAAGGCAACAGACATGCAGCACTTTATTTTAACACTTCAGAATGACTAAAAGTAAAAGGAGTAAAAGCATAAGCAGTCTTTTTTGCCAGGAGATCATTTATTTAGCCGTGTCAGTCCCCATGGGAGGAGTAACTTGTGCTGCATTCTGTGAGTTTGACTTTGTGAACTATGTGCCACTTCTCAGGCAATCACGAGTCTGGTGAGTGTTCAACCTACAAGGGTACGATTGCCTCATCCTAATTAGCATAATACTGAAGGAAGAACCAGTCCTGATAGAACTTGAGGGAAATATTTCAGGACATACAAATCCACGTGTGGTGATGAACACAATTCTTATAGATGAAAAAGAAAAATACAGACATTTTTATGTAACTACATGTATCTTATAACACTAAAAGTACACACAGTCCAGCATTTATATTATTTAACGGAAAAAAACAGAAACCAACTGCTAATTAATGAATACTTATCAAATATTTCATAATTAACCCTGAAGGTCACACATTACTTTAACACCCATTTTTACATTAATAAATGGTTATAACTCAATATAATGCAGGTTTACACAGACATAATTATATTTTTAGTGTTTATTAAGGTACAATATTTATCATCAGTTATAACTTATTTTATGAAGACACAGAAAGAATTATATCTGCCTATATATACATCACATTCTGTTATGGTGGTGTGGGGTGGGCATAAAGTGTTATCACTTACAGAATTCATTCCAGGGGTTTGTTGTTGTTACTAGGGCTACTATTAATAATTATATAAGTCATTATATCATTATGAATTAATCTGGCCATTCTTTTCTCAGTTCATCCATTAATCGTTCGGTCTGTTAAATGTCATACAGTTACATAAACAGAAAAAAGCTGCAAACCCTCACATCGGAGAGCTTGGCGAGAACAGCGGCTTGACCGACAAATCAGTTCAGCTCTACTTGCTTGTTTTTCATTACATTTAGTCCTCAGCCCTTTATTGGTAACAACTCAGGATTTTGTGTACTTTATACCCCATGCCCACCTTTGCCCTCACACTGTGTTATAACCTCAGAAAAGGCCAAATATGTCTTTAATATGGACCTTCTGTCACTGTCTACCCACTGAGTCACATCCTTTTTCTGCTCTCTAATTCTAATTGGTTTCAAATGTCCCTTTCATTTCTTTCCTTGGCATCTTTTTTTAGTTCATCTGCCTACATCCTTGGTTATTCCACCACCATGTTCATATTAAGTCCTTATGACAGCTCGTTTGAGGCAGATGCAGTCACAAGTGATATCCTCACGAGGTGGCAATAGTCAGTGGCAGGGGCGTAGGAATTACTTTACAATTGGGGGGGACACATATCGGTTA
>NW_023339796.1:6802037-6802207 GCF_004916995.1 Morone saxatilis | reverse complement strand
AAAAATAAGTAAAACAAACCCCTAAATTTGATAATTTTTTATTTTTGGTGAGAATGACTGAAGAAACATTTACACCCTGCATGCGCGATTCACGGGAGTGGCGTGTGTCTCCTCTCTGCTCTGACTGCAGGCTGGGACTGCTTTCATGTCAGAGTCTCCAAACACCACAA
>NW_023339796.1:6795914-6801997 GCF_004916995.1 Morone saxatilis | reverse complement strand
GTTTTTGACAAAAAAAGTCGCCAGAAGGATTTGGAAAGTCGCCTGTTCCTACACCCATGGTCAGTGGCAACACCTTCATCAAGATAGAAAAGTTAAACATTATCCTGATATAAAAGTAAAATGGAATACACTCTGAGGTGATACGGCTTGTGGGCTTCTGCAGAGTGGACATGTGCAACTGAGTTGTGTACCACCTCCACGAAGTGCTGATAGCCACAGAAGCTCCAGAAAGGTCACGCTGTTTCTTTAACGTGTCCATCAACTGCTAATCAAACGACTTGCAATGACACTTCCTTACCTACTGCAGTGAGTTAGATACAACGTGATATTTCAGCGAATTTATCCTTCAGAATACACAACCATCACATGAGTAGCTTACATCATACAGACTTGGCAGGTGCAGTTTCATTGAAAACCCATTCTGCATTGTGTATTGAATGATCAAATCTCAATCTCAAAAAAGATTTCTGTCATGCATGCGGGTATAAAAAAATCTGTTTACATCGTTTATTGGAGTGTTGTGACTTTGAACTTTGCCCTCCTCTCTATTAGCTGCAGTGTTACTAATGAAAGATTTATGCCTTTTCTATTACCGCCTTCAGCAAGCTGCTTCAGATGAGAGTGAAAGTTTAAATGCTGAAATAAAAATGTTATTTTGTTGACACATGAACCTTATTATGAAAGCGGCTCCTTATAAAAACAATTTTAAACTGTGACCATGTTGCCATATTGTTTGTTTTCAGCGGTGGCGGCAAGGAGAGTACGCCTCAATTACTGTGGCGTGTTGTATTCAAGCCTGCCTCTTTCAAGCCTTCCTGCATTCTGAACCAGTGTACTGTTCCTCATTAACATTTTACTGTGGTGGGTGACCCTGCCATTCATTTACAGACAACTGCTTCCTGACAATGTTTTTTTTCTTCCTCTCAAAGGAGAGCAGCCTATTCTCTCAAGAATGCTAATGCCTTGTAAATCCAGAAGTGAGGCTGAGTTGAGAGGGAGGAAACTACCTTCTCTTCTTTTGGTAAGCGTTATTAAAAAATTCAATTAGGGTGCTGAACCATAGACAAAAAACATCGCCTTCAGTGTTGGTGTGCTTTTTTCTCAGAACACAAAGTCGTTTTCTCTCAGTTGAAAGGGAGACATTTGCCAGGTTTGTACTTGGCAGAAGATCTAGGCGACACAAAAAGGGATCGATTCTCAGTCGTCTACGGGGTGAATTTAGAATCAATGTCTGTTCTGGAGCAGCCGCAACAATGGAAAAGGTGCACACATCAATAAAGATGTCTGCTTGTGAATTCCTGTGGATCGAGTCATCATCAATCATATGTTTGGGTTTTCTTAATGTGTGCAAAATGACTTGAAATCAATCACTGTTGTCATTGCACAAATACAGAGCACAGTTTTTCCAATTTCCATAAAGATACTAGCCACACAGGTTTACATGCTGGCAGTAGTAGGCAAGTAGTACACTCAAGTACATTTTTAAAGCACTTCTATAGTACTTAACTGAAGTATTTCTATTTGATGCTACTTCACACTTCCACTTCATCACATTTAATAGGGATATATTGTTAAGTATATATTTTTTCTCCACTACATTTATCTGACAGCTATTAGTAACTAGTTACCTGACTAGATTTTACATGCAGTGTTTCTACAACAGTTTCTAAACTAGCTAAAATGAGCTCCAACAGGCAACTACAACAGTCCAAATCTGCTCACACACTAAGGTATTGATAATAACTAACTATATATAAATAATATATACAATAATAAAATATTATACATATATATACATATATACATATATATATATATATATATAATTTAACACTGACAGGAACCATTCTGCTCCATAATGAGAACTGTCACCAGTTGAACATTGTTAATGTGAAGCAGAAGGAAATGTTCGTTTTGCATTAGCAGTAAGTTAATGCAGCTCTGGTACAGTGTCAGGAGAGTGAACAGTAAACACTGAGGCTCTTATCAATGAGATATAATTAAAAACAGTAATTCTGGTTTATAAATATGCATCATTAATGTCACTAACAATGAAAACTACTAGGAATATAAATACATTGAATGGCTATTGCTGAGAAAATGGCAACCTTAAACAGCATCATAAACAGGGTTTCAGTTCATGAATATCTTACAAATTACAACTTTAAGTACATTTGACTGATAATACATCTGTACTTTTGAATGCAGGACTTTTATCTGAGTGCTTTTAAAGTGTGGTATTGTTACTTTCACATAAATTAATGATCTCAACCACTGGCTTCCTCTCAGTCAAGGACAACATGATAAAACTCAGCCTTTGCTGACTCACAGAGCCATCACAACCTCCTGCTTCCCTGGTCCGCTCAGCCGTACATGATGAGCACAGTCGTGACAAGTTCAACCGATCGATCAGATGTTGTACTATTACCATACAACAGATCAATGCGGAGCAGTGGCATGTTGTATCACAGGTATGCAAAAACCTCCAGATGTGAGCCTTCATTTTGTTTTCACTTTCATTTTGTGTGTGCGACATATTACCCTCAAGGAGGTGATGGATTCATACTGTCAACATTACCTTGGGAGCAGAAAGAAAAATTGCAGGTATATACTGCATGAAAAACTTTTTCATAACAAAATGAAATTCATACAGAAAGAATATTGAACTGTGGAATGTTTATGGCACTGCTACAGGCCATGGACAGCCTCTTGTCAAGCTTCCTGTGCAATATATTTCTCTCCTGTTAGGTACAGTGCACAGGTTTTTCTGCAATGCTTCTTTTTTTGCTTGTGCACCGGCTGACCACGAGGCATCCTGCGGCACCTGTATTAGATAAAGCCGAAACAAGGGTAGGTGCTGATTGACTCATACATCCATATTTGATACAAGATAACATCTCTCTCTTTTTCTTTCAGACTCCCGCCATCAGCTAGCCTCCTCCTGCTTCCTCTGCCTCCTAAACCAAATCTCCCTCCAGGGGGACGTCGTCAGGCAGCCTGTTGCTGGGTAACCAAAGAGGATTGTGGGTCAGAGAAATTATCCGTTGAATACCAACAACAACTCTTCAGGACTCAGTTCTGATTATGATGATCACACTTAAATCCTGGTAAAATATGGTTTTACCTGATGTGGCTGCTTTTTGGAGTTTATGGGCTCATAGTTAATAATTTTCCTGATGTTCTTTCCTCCTGCTGTTTTCTCAGTTTTGAGTGTGAGTTTTTAAAATGTGTTTAAGTGTTATTTTATTATACTCTATTGGTCAATGCTATCAGCTCATTGTCAAATAACTTTAATGCACACTACTGATTGGAAATATAGTGAATATATGGAAAAAATCTACATGTCCTTTCCAAATAAATAATTTGCAACAATATATTATATAAAACTAAAGAAAATAAAAACAATCTGTAGTTATGGTGTTAAGAAAAAATTATTTAATGAATCACAAATTAGTGTAAAACAAAACCTCATTAGAGAAACTTTGGTCATTTCTGAGATCTAAATATTTCCATATGCGCTGGTATTCGCTTTATAAAACATCAAAACAGAAGTGAACCAGTTTCCAATCAGCTCAATCCAACTGAGATACGAAGCAACTTTGGCAGTCATCCATCTGTGAGCTGTTTAACACATGTCTAGCTATTTTAGAATGAGAGATAAAAAATTAATGTCTTTAAATAAATTTGGGTAAAATGTTATACTGAGAGAGTGAGTATATTAGTATCGGTTATGTCTGAAGGCATCAATTATTGATGATGCATTCCTAGTGGTCAGGTCAGTACCAGCTGAATAATTCTGGCAGTCACAATGCAGTAATTACAGAGCTGAATTGGAAATGACTTACAAAACATGAGCGAATGTATTATCTCCTTTCATGAAACACATTTCACAGCTCTGAGTTTTGACAGAATAGATTCCTGTAACTTCTCCCAGTTCACTGGCCTATGTAATCAGGTTTAGGTGGTCTACCTTTATTCAAGTGATGCTCAGCAAAAAAACGGATACATATAAATGCACATTTCTTCTGATACTGATTGATATAAGACAGTAGAAATATAACACTTGTGATTCAACCATTTAGGGACACCCTGTGGACTACAAGAACTAATGAGTTTTAGGTTTCAGTGGCTTGTTTGGAAAATCTGAATTAATAGTCACTACTGATGCACTGATCCCATATATTGGATCAGCAAATTCTTCTAAAAAAATGTATTACTCACTATAAAAATTTAATTTATACAGCCATTACCACATTTTCAAGTTGGAACACAAAAAAGAGCACTTGTTTTGGGTCAGTTCTTAGAATCTGGCAGTAACCTGAGTTTAGGCATTATAATATTATCATATTTATTATTGGTAGCATGTCCATAGCCAAGAATTTAGAAATACTATGGTCAAAAATTGAGGTCCTCCCACAGCCTAAATGGAGCAGGTTTTTTTCATGGCAATTCTTGTGGAAATCCGTAACAGCTTACAAAGTCAACAAAACAAAATAAACTCAAACACAAATTTCACACATGTGCCTCTCTGTAATTAGTAGCCAATTACACTGTTCTTTCCAGGAAATTTCTCATGATCATCATATTAAGAAATTACAGACTAAAATAAAGCATTAATGTAGGGTAAAATGTTATTTCACAGCCCTCTTGACGCTACTGGTAGAGAAATACAGAATCCTGGTTGAAAAACACATGGTCCGCAATTACTGGAATCAGCCTAAAAAAGTTTCTAATGGTACAATTTTAAATTCCCTCCATGTTGCTAAAACAGCCAAAGTCCCTGAAAAAATGCAAAGGACATAACTTTGAAGTCTGATTACAGCCCTAATTTGGAGGTAAAAAGTGGGATCTGTGCACCACTAGTAGTTAGCAGTGATCAATGCCACCGTGGGGGAACACACAAAAAAAGACAAAGTTGGTTCACCAAAATAAAGTCACACTGGTTGTTGGCCAAGTGAGTTCTTAAGGGCATGAAGCAATAAGGGCTTAGCACCAAACGTGTCACCATAATACACACAAGTTCTTGTAGATTACCACTTCACAACTGTACACATAAACTCTTCTCAAGACTACACTGTGAGCTATTGCACTGAGCTTAGTGCGTTAGCCAGCGTTAAATGGCGTGCAGACACAAATAGCATGATGCTGGAGCCAAGGGAAGGTGAATCATCTGCCGATCCACTTCAGCATTCTAATCAGGGGCCTTAAATTGGTGATCCAATCCAGGGAGCCGGGCTCAGCCAAGCGCAAACGGCCTCAAACACGTGACTGAAGCCATTTGAATAGAAATGGCCCCCGCTCGGCAGCATGCCACTGCACCCAACATCAATGTATTAGAAACGATTGTGCTATTTACCCCACAAGATCCACTTTGCTTTCTTTCTAATAGTGCTTTAGTTGGGCACATTTGGGTCAACCGTTTAAATGCTTTCACCTCGTTGAATGAGCGTATTAACAAAGCGCTTCTGTTTCTTCCGTCACCCAATCCAAGAAGGACGTTGATAAAACCTCTTCAAATTAAGGCCATTTTTATATTGGGACATTGGGACACTGCTGCAGTCATCATACAATAACGACAATGTTGGTTGAGTTCCAGGGAGGATATTTGATAGTTTGTGCTTCGGATGCTTTTTTGTACTAAAAAAAAAGACGGTGGTTTAAATTCCCCTGAGTAGATACCAAGATTAATGAGGCTAACTGGAGTTTTTTTGTTTTTTTATTGCGACCAGACCACAAACCACCAGGACTCTGAACTCCTACCCACTAATTACTTTGTCAGTGTGTGTACACATTAATCTGTGTGAATGTGCATTCCTGAGCAAGCATATGTGTGTGTGCATGCTTTTATGTGTGCTGGGCCACATGGACAAGTGTGTGTAAGCAGGAGGGGAGAGTGAGTGAGTGAAAGAATATGATAATATTTGTCTGAGTCAATGAGTTACTCACCAGAGTTGCTCAAAGCCTCATAGCTAAGGCGTGGGAGGCACTACTTGTGTGTGTTTGGTATGTACAGTATGTAGAGATGGGGATATGGATGTGGTATGCGTATTATGTGTATTAGTGTGTGTGTTTGTATAGTTGGG
>NW_023339796.1:6789673-6795814 GCF_004916995.1 Morone saxatilis | reverse complement strand
GGGGGGGAGTGGTGGAGGGGGTTGAGCAGGGGGCACTGCTTGGTGAAGCTGAAAGAGGAGAGATGACATGCTGTCAGTCTGAGTTGACGGTCACCGCTCAATGCTTTAGCGCCTCCTGACACTTTCTATTCAGACCAGAGAGACCGCAGAGCGCCCCAGGCATGCCGAGGGATCCCGGCTTTTAATTGAGCTTTTACCCAAGATTCATTTCACTCTCCACCTAAGGCCTCACTGGGAGCAGACAAACCATGAGAGTGACAAAACTGGGCCTCGCATTGTTCAGGCTTAGAGGCTGGTGAAACCTAGACCTACATAAAAAAGTTAACCTTTAGAGACATTATCCCAGTTTCACAGGCACTGAAACCTCACTAATCTGAACCTCAAGCACATGAAAGTCCTTTTATAATCAGAAGACCCCATTTTAATGTAGTAAGACCTCCATTAACCAACATAGCTTTATGGTATGATAGATCCCCAGAGTCCAAAGATATTAGATAAGAGAAATAAATGGATGAGATGACATTGTGTAAGATATCAGAACACTGTAGTAGACAGTTTTTGTCATTATCTGTAAGTGCTGAAACGATTAGTTACGTTTATTAATGTCTGTAATTTCCAAATAATTTCCTTAAAAATTACGTTTCCTGGACAAAACTATGTAATTTAATTATAGGGAAAACAGAGACTGTTCAATTAGTAAACTTCCAATGAATGAATGAATGAATTATTACCATATTTTATTATTACCATAGGGCACAGCAGATCAACTGAATAAGAATAAAAACGGATGAATTTTACATAAATTCTAATTTTCCATACAATTAGCTCCAAATCTTCCCAGAAAAACAAGGATGACTTTAGAACCTGAAAAATAAAGTGCTACCAGTAATTCATCAAGAAAAAAACACGAAGCATTTGCTGATTCCACTTTCTCAAATATAAGTACTTGTTGCCTTTGTTTGTTTTATATCACTGTAAACTCACAGAAATGTATAAATTGATAACCAAAATACTCATCGGCTGTATCCCTCTTCTGCATGTTAAACTGAGAGCAAAGACTAGTCCGCACATCATATATGCTGAGATACTGATAAAGACATATTCTTCTTCTAATTATTACCTTCCTCTACACTGCTTAACATTCCATAGAGTCACATTAAGCTATGGTCCATTTCAGAAGCGCAATCACATGGAAACCCTTACAGACTATGAGCAGGAATGGGTTGATGATGTGTGGCTTTGCCCTTGTGTTCTTATGTAACTTCACTTCAAAAAGAGAACCGGATCTCTATGTGACTTAATCTCCAAAGCCTGTTCAGACAGTGGAGACGAAAAACCACAGAGAGTCCTAGCAGGCCTCATTAGCACCAGCTGCAAAGGAAGGGCCTCACCTGCTGTGGCAGATCTTCTCAGACCTCTCAGTGCAAACAATGTGCTTCATTATTATCCTCCTACAGCGGCTCCGCTGGTCCAGTGTGACGACTGGCTGCTTTAAAAATAATGACATTCAATGGTAAATGAACTTTGTCCGTGAAAATCGCTCAATCTTCTGTAAAAGACAACAACAAAAAAATAAACTAGGCAAGAGTAGACATGTAATTTTGAAAATATGTGTAATTTTGAAAAGTAGTACTTTTGTAGATATTGTATTATACAAATGAACAAGCAAACGTGTGATGAGACACCCCCCTTAAAATGAGTCAAAATCGGATCACCTGCACCTGAGCTATTGTGTACATTATGGTGGACAGATGGACAAAAGAGTGAAGTATGGAATGAACAGAATGAATTAAAAGTCTCCCCCCCCCCCCACAGCCCTCTCTTCAGGTGGCCACACTGGTTGAGCAGTGATTTTAAGACTGGATGAAATAAATAAATCACTTGTTGAGATGGACGTTTTTTTTTGCAGTGTATGGACAGGAGCAATTTCCCTGGTGACAGACAGCTCAATAGTGATCCCTGTCTCTGTGTCTCAGTGTGTGTTCTGACTCCCTGCCTGTTAATAAGCAAACCTCCCCAAAGGCACAGCTGGCTTCTCTGTTTGCCTTGTTACCAAGGTCTGTCCTATCAATACTAAATTTAATGGAGCGGCCAGGATGCAAAATGCACAGCACAGGGCTTTTCCGAGTTTATATACCGTCTACTGCAAATATACTATACAATAGGTACCTGGATAATATAAATATACATGCAATTTAATGCAATGTGCACAATGGCCCTGCAATGAATACTTTACAGTCCATGAATATAGTTTCCTTCTTCTATTCTAGAGGGACAACAGCTCTGTCAGGCCATACTTAAAGGAGCAATGTGTAAGATATGGCCAGAACTATAGCTCATAAAGGTAAAAAAAGTGAACAAACATAACCAACAATGTGAAGAATAGAACAGAGATCTACTGAAATTAGGATGCTAACCAGCTAGCTGCAGCCTGTACTGTCTTGTTATACCACTTGTGCCTTGAGAGGCGATGGTAGTATGTATGAATGTAGTGTCTAGTAAGCTCTCCGTCCAACATGGGGACAAAGAAGGGAAGAGCTGGGCGAAGGGACTGAGCCGCTGCTAGCCAACAGAAAGCTGCAGTAGCCCGGGGATCTGTGGAGACAGAGCCATGGGCAGAACCAGAGGAATAGGTGTATGCGTGGGGGAATAAACCCCCGAAGTCACGCCGGATTCTGCTCTGATCAAGAGCTGTTTACTGGTAGGAGGAGAGCTTGGAGTTTGTTTTTTTTCATTATTTTTTAAACTTAAAAAAAAAAAGTTTGTTCACTCTCACTTTTCAACCTGCCTTCAGTTACAATGTTGTTACTGTAGCTGTCTGTGGGCACCCAGAGTTCTATGATACTACTCAGACCAAAAAGGCGATCGGTTGGAGAAAAGTAAGCGAGGAATTTTGACTGCCTGTTCAAGTTCTGAAAATATGTTTCTGTTACTTGATTACAGAGTGGTTATATTTACCCCTTATTGCCACAAACTGAAAACAAAGCTTGTAAGTTTCTAACTCTTAAATAATTGAATTAAACATTTTATTATTTAAAGGTCCATTGTATAACATTAAGAAGGATCTATTGGCAGAAATTTAATATTCATAGGTATGTTGTCATTAGTATAAAATCACCTGAAATAAGAATCACTGTGTTTTAGTTACCTTAGAATGAGCTGTTCTTATAGAGGGGGTCATCTTCTATGGAGCTCGCCATGTTGAACCGCCATGTTTCTACAGTAGTGCAGAACGGACAAACCAAATACTGGCTCTAGATCGACCACCGTAGTTTCTCCTAAGCCTCCAAAATCACTGCAGACACCTCTCTCACAGTGCCAACAACTATAAATTGTATGTTTTACAAATATGGTATTTATTACAGGACTATTGGATTGCATTGTAATGTAGAGGCGTATTGCATTTATGTGCACGATTTAGATCTATAATAAAAAGAATGTAAGTTTAGTATCATTAACAGTGATGTAATTCTCCAGCAGGCACAGGCTGAAATTAAAGTAATAGAATTTGAAAGGTTTAATTGTAAAAGTTGCATATATTAATTATGAGAGTTTCCTGAAACTGATTATGACAAATGATCCCAGTCTTACAAACCAAAGGTTGTGAGATGGCTAATTACTGAATTCTATTACATGGTAAGTTTTACTTTTATTTCAGTCATCATTTTGTAGTGTAAAGTGTCACTCATTTAAATGGCATTTCACTCTGTAATGAAACTTTCTTCTTTCCAATACTACAGACTTTTTGGTGTGAAGATTTTTCATTATGATGAGTCATGAGGACGGGCTGTAAATGGTTGCTTTTGGCAGCCCGAGGTGCTGAGACAATTCATGAGGATATAACAGTGCTTTTTCTGCTAACAGAAACAGCGGGTGTAGCAAAATACCTTTTTCCTCCATTTTAAGCTGATTTTTCAAAAAAAAGTGTTCCTTTCCTCCTCCCACCTCTACACCATTGTGATTCTTACACAAACACGCACACAATCTGACACACACAGACAGAGGCAAGAATTAATGTATACCTGTATATATATACAGTCAAATACACATACACTTGCAATAGCTTTTCATAAATATGTTGTATTACCATACTTGTACACCTTAATTGTTCAGATTCACTCCTTGACCTCTTAACCACCTCTTAAACTAAACTTAATCCTTCTTCCAAAGTTTAACCTTAAATCTAAATCCTGAGCATAAATTAATCCCTCAATGAATCCCGGAGAGGACCCTTCAAGCTCACCAGAAGAAAAATAAAAGAGCACACATACACACAAACACAGTCTGATGTTAATGTTTACAGTGCGGCATGGAGGTGAGGATGATCTTTGTTGAGTGTCCCTGCCACTGCAGTGATCTAGTGTCCTCAGCTGACAGCGGTGTGAAGCTGCCAGACTGCCTGGCTATCCTTGAGATGCTGCCCATCTCTACGGAACTCATGCCAGTGGACATTAGTCTCGGCCCCATCCCTCTGTTTGGGATTTATACCCATTAATAATTCATTCACTGTGGCGGACTTATGAGGCCCCCCCTTTCCCTTACTGCACCGCACCGGCCCATTTACACACTCCAGAATGACGCACAGTGGAGTAATGTGCAGAGCTGCTTCAGTGGCAATAGCATTTAAGCTGGAAGAAAGAAAGGAAAGAGAAAAAGAGAAGAGATTGAAAGCTCCCTCTCGCTTTCTGTCTCCATCTCACACACACACACCAATGGTTGCTAGGCTACACCACAACTAATCACCGGGAAAATTATCTTTGTTCAAAACCATATCTATAACTTGTTTGAGGACATACAGTATTTACCCTGCAGTTTAGATTGAAGATATGAAAAAATAGAATTGTAAAGCTAGCAGGAGGGTTGTGTTTATGAATATACTTGTGTCCAGTGGTTAAGGATGATTTAGTTGACAATATGCCTAAATAAATCACCAATTCAGTGCTTATCAGTGTTCTCAAATTGAAGTTTAATATCCTCTGCTCCCAGCAATTTCCTACATCCTCGTGCCTTGTGTCCAACCAGACACCCAGGACTTGCATGGAAATCTTTCCCATCACCGTTCACCACCTCTGAGGGAGAAGATTATGAAGATTAGATTTGCCTTAAATAGATTTTTTATGGCAGCCAGAAACAATGCTATCTCGGAGTCACTCTATATGCAATTCACTCTGCCGAATGCCTGACAAAAGGCACTCGCCTTTCATTGTGCGTGAAGCATGGCTTTGTGCGCTGGTGATTGAATCTTGCAGGGGAAGTAATGGCAAATGTTATGACCACTGACGTAAGGGGATGGAGACTAATACGGTTCCCTGCCTTCCTCAGCAAACCACAAGTCTACACAATCTGTCTGCAGGCCATAAAAATGCTATACCTGCAATGAACGACATGACATTCACATGAGAGCAGATGTACTCTCCAATGTCAAAGTCCTGTGCTTGTAAATTAGCCATGCTGATATATCACCAGATTTGATCTCTTCACAAAAATATCAGAATCAGTGTATATGTCGGTCAATAAATAACAAGAAATAGCCATACAGAAAAACATATTTAATTATAAAAGAAGAGTGAAGAAGAAAAGTGTCACAGGTACATAATTTGTCCACCAGAAAGCACTGTTTGAAAGTCTGTCTAAAAGTCTGTTTTTCAACTATAAAATGTCCCACTCAGTATGTATCTTCAACCAGGGTCAGTAATTATTATCATTATCAGTAAAAGGTCTGGTATGTAGGATTTAGTGGCATCTAGTGGTGTAGTTGCAAATAGCAATAGTTCTCACACAAAAAACGTGCACGCCCCTATCTAGATCTAGAGCTAGTGTTTGGTTTGTCCCTTCTGGTCTACTGTAGAAACATGGCGGTTCAACATGGTGGACTCCATGGAATATGAATAAATATTGTATTCCATTTCTGCTAATATATCTTCTAAAACGTTACACACTGGACCTTTAATATTAAAAAATATAGGGTAATATATTGTTATTCAATATCTGCATAGGCTTTGAAAAACAGCGGTTGGACCCCCAAGACTTCTAAAGTTGTTTTGGCATTTGCCATATCATGACTGTGGACACTGCAAGAAGAAGAAGATATACTTTATTGATCCCCTACGGGGGGGATTGTTTTTTACACACACACACACC
>NW_023339796.1:6743890-6789573 GCF_004916995.1 Morone saxatilis | reverse complement strand
TGCCTTGCTCAAGGGCACCTCGGCAGTGCACAGGAGGTGAAACTGGCACCTCTCCAGCTACCAGTCCACACTCCATATTTTGTAGTCTGTGGGACTTGAACCGGCGACCCTCCAGTTCCCAAGCCAAGTCCCTACAGACTGAGCTACTGCCGCCCCCTAAGTATTTAGGCCTCCAACCAATAGGTACATATATATTTTAGCATGTGGGGAAATTGAAACCATAAAACTGTCAGTGTTAATGCAAGTGTTGATTGGTCTAAAATCACATGGCCATATATTAAACTCCTTCATAGCTACATGTGTAAATACAACATTGGCTGTTGTGTTAATCATGGTTCATATGTGAATGGTTGGCTTTATTTTTTCATGCTTTTTCACGCGTTGCCTGATGACCCTAGTGAAGGCAACAGGCTAAAACCTGCCAGTTTTATTTGACCAGACTCAAGTGTTGCTGCAGCTTTGATACTTCAGTGTTCAGTGTATGTCTCAGCCCACTGAGCTAAGACAGACCAATACAGATGCCAATGTACATTAAAATTTATTGGCCATAGTTAGCCCAGTGACATGTTGGCATTGTTTATGGTCATATCATCAGAAGTAATGACCGCAAAAGTTTAAGTCCCGTGGTGGTAGCAGGTCTAATAACCATTATTCATGTGCTACAATGATGAGGGAGCTGTTTATTTTATCCCTCTGGAACCCAACTGTGTCAGTAACAGAGGTGACTGGCACAACACCTATTTTCTATCCGGGTGCTCCTGTGTTGGATGGTTCACTGGAGTCAGCATGGTTTGTTAGTGTCCTGTGGAGGCAGAGACAGGTAGACAAGAGCCAGCGAGATGTAATGACCCCCACCATCAATGACTAAGCCCCACCAACAGCTCTGCATGGCTGAGAAAGTACACCTGATATTAATGACAGCAGAGCTATAATAACCACCGCCGTCTCACTCTCTTCTCTTTCGCTGAAAAAGTCAGGTGGACAGGCTGCTGGTGTGAGTGCCAAGTGTGTGTGTGTGTGTGTGTGTGTGTGTGTAAAGACATGTGTGTCTGCACCTGTGTCACCCACACACACATGTCCACCATGTATGCTAGGAGTGTTCACTATTTTTATCTGTTGTGTTGAGGCAGAAAAAGTATTTTCTTTTTTATTTGTATTCAGATAAAAAGAAGTTTTAATTTAAATGAAAAATGGAAATCACTGAATGTCCTGTTGATGCATCTTCAGTCACCTAACTTGATAGTTCAAAAACATGTCAACAGTATTCTGTTGAATTATTGCAAAATTATCCCAAAAATATAAAATATAAATTCCTCACTTTGATGATTTTTTTTTCTCAAATAAGAATGGATTTACATGGCACATATTTATGTAATAGCAGGGGGGAAAAAGCAATTTAATTTTAACTGGACTTAAAATTTTTATTTGCTGTCCTGAGGTGGCCAAAAATAATTGTAAAAATGCTTATCTTTTATCTTATATCGCTTATCTATATGTTATATATTTCTATATATATATATTTTCTATATATTTTGAGAGTTGAAACCACTGTCTGTACATTAAGTACAGAGCTGGAGCCAGGAGGCAATTAGCTTAGCTTAAGATAATGATTGGAGCTTGCCTGGCTAAAGTTAAAGTTAGAAAATAAACCTCTAAAGCTCACTAATGAACATGGTGTATCTAATTTGTTTTATCCATACATAAACAGAAATGTTAAAAAAAAAAAGGAGCTTGAGGAATAGTTTCCCAAAACGTCAAACTATCCCTTTGAGTTTCCCATTTAATTAATGGAAACCAAAGACTTTGGGAAATGATTTGCTTTAATTGTAGAGCTAAAAATGCAAAATAAAAAGGCAAAAATGGTTGAAAGCCCTTCTCAGTGTACTGTAGTTGGGTTTTCCTCGCAGGTTTTTAAATAGAAAATCATAAAAAACATATTCTGAAGAATGACTTACACTTTGCAATTTGCTCTTATTTCACCCAGGACTGATGAGAATGCAGGGTAATAAAATTGAGAATATGATAGGTCTGCAGTCAGTTGTTTGACTCTAGGTCATGTCCAATGTCACATAGTGGAAACATCAGACACATCCTTAACTGCCAGCTAAACCAGGAAGTAACAAGAAAAGTTATATTAAATGTCTGGAGCTGTTTAGACCAACAGTTCAGATGACAGCTTTTAATTCTTCTAGCCTCTAGCTGAGGCTTTTATCTGTATAAAGTATATATATATATATATATATATATATATACTTCTTTAAGTTACTTAAGAATAATAGGTTAATAGTTATTGGTGACTACTGGACACAGTGGTCACAGACTGTCCAGAGTGGTTACAGACTGTCCAGAGATTAATGGATGACATGTTCAGCCTTGAATCGCCCTTCAGCAACCAGTCTCCCTCAAAAATTGTCTTGTTTGAATGTCTCAGTAAGTAAAAGACTGAACTTGCAGCTTAAAGTTGCCAAAAAAAGTTCAAGAAGAGAACAATACTGTACATCCCCATATAGCTCACTGTCTTCTAGATAAATTGAGTAAAGCCCAGAAGCCTATGATTACCCTAAACCCAGAGAGTTCATTACTTCAAAGTAGAACCTCATTAGTTTAGATTTGCCTTTCAAGTTCACTTTCTCTCAGGATCCTGACTTTAACTGTTAATTACTGTTCAATTAATTAAAGAACTGGTACCTCAGAGGCAGGTGCTGATACCACATAAAACTGATCAAGTTCAGCTTATTTCCATAATTTTGAGTAATATCACTACTGGGAATACAAAAGAAAAATAATAGAGAGTATAGCCTATCATCAAACTGATAGGGCACAGTATGAGCAAATATTCACACGGCATTCCCGCTGTTTGATGTAAATCTTGATTAAACATCACAGTTATTAATTTCAAGGCAGACCCTGAGTGGATAGTTAATTACACGAGCTCTGTTTCAACAAGACTTATGTTCTCCCACAATTAATCAAGGCAGTCATAAACCAGGACATATACAAGAATGCCAGCCCGCCCCTTCTTGCACAACCCGAGAGCTGACCTGCTTCAGGAACTGGATATAAAACAACAGTTCTTAGCTAAACCACACTGAGTTATGATGTTACATGTGTAAGTGAATTCAAATGAGGGTCAGCAGTTTGTTGAAAAGTGCAATTTTGCTCTCATTTCAGCCACTTCAGTCTTTCTGTCACCTCAGGTTGGAGCTAGCAGAAAGAAAGACCTGGCTGGAGGGATGCATGTGCTGTCTTTAAAAGAAAGATGTGAGCCGTATTGAGAAACAAATGAATATACAAGTGTGCATGCTTGCCTGGGTGTACAGTGCCTCCGTGCACAAGAGTGAGCTGCAAGCTGTCATGATGATTTTACCTCCTCGTTTTTCATGTACAGTACTGTTGAACGTGCTGTGACTCAGCCGGGGAGAGCGATTACGTGCAAAGATTAGATAAAGGAGGAGGAAAATATAAACCTCAAGGAAAATCTATCATTTCCTAAAATCTCTGCATCATCAGGTGCATTACAAGCAGAACTGTGGATCACAACCTCCCAGCTATGGGATTTCTCACTAAATCAGAATTGCTCTTCTTCATCCTTGTATTGTGACTTTATGTCAAACCCACTGAGTTGAGCTAGCAAGGCACAGAGTTCCACGTATCTCGGTGAGGATGTTGAACCGCATCCACTCTTCTGTTTGTCAACCACAAGCTCTGCAGATTTTTCTCAGCGATGGGCTCAATTCGTTCTATGGAAAAGGTACACAGTAAACTTTATAGATGTGCTGTATTGAGTTCTGCTATCATTTCACTCCACTGATCATCTCAGTGGCATGTCTCAGATTTGTGGCCCCAGAGGTGAACATGAGGTGAAATACACACAGGTGCAGAGACTGCCACAGTGCTTTTCTGCCTTTGAATGCTGGTGTCCTGATATTCCCTTTCACAGACACTCAGACTGTTAGATGGACAACAATTCATAGGTGTAACACAATAGCACAATATTCACTAGGCAGACAGAGAGTCTCTACATGTCATCACCATGCTGGGTGTTGAAATCAGGTATGTTTTGAATATCTCATTAAGGGTTTTTTTTAAATTTGACCTACGCATTACAGACGTTGACAAAAGATTATCGGGAGAACATTTATTGCTAAATATATAGCAATAAATGTCAGGAGGATACTTTATTCAATAAAAAATGTCATATTAGACTGATAACATGGGAAAATACAATAAAGTTACTTTTGAGATGTGGTGGAGGAAGTATGCAGTTTAGAAAAGTAGCAAAACTACGGTGTAAAAATGCTCCATTACGAGTAAGGGTCCTGAATTCAAAATTGCACTTTATTTACAGTTTAACAAATTTGTCAGAGTATTTTATACATTTGGATAATTATTACTGCTACATTAATATGTAAAGAGAAAATGAATGTTTTAGTTGGCTGAGGGGTAGCTGATTGTAGCTATTTAATTTACTGTATAACAATGCATTATATTTTAAACGCTCAGTAACAGTAACTGTAGCTGTCAAATAAATATATTGGGGTAAAATGTATAGTATTTGGGGTGCAGCGGAGTAGATGTAAGTAAAGTACATGTATCTCAAAATTGTCCATTAGTGCAGTACTTGAGTAAATGTACTTAGTTACTTTCCACCACCAATTTGAGTGGTTACATTAACTTTTGTTACTGTACAATATGATATGAAACAAAATTGTTTGCACACAGTCCTGTAGAGTATATTCTGCCACCTTTGTAACACAGAAATACATATAACTGATAACCCATAATGTGCATAATCTATAATTAAATAGACTATTTAGAATAGAAATAGAATAGTTAAAATAAAATAGGTTAAATAAGAAACTTTAGAAATAACATAGGCCTACTGTGAATGAGCCAAATTGAAGTTTTAGGAGACATTTCCTTATTTTTTAAGATGTTTAAACATGATCTAATCTAAATGTGTTGAGTAGGATGTATGATATAGTTTGTTTGGGTAGATATTCTTTAGCCTTGGTATTTTAGGCATGTAAAATACCATTATGTTTAGGTGTAATGAACATCATCCATAGCTCAACTGTCTGTGTACAGCTTTGCTTTAATGTTTAACAATACTGCCATCACATTAGGAGCCTCAGTTTCTGGTTTTTGATGTGCACTGACGATGTGTGAAGAAAAAGACCTGCAATTAAATAAGGGCACTGTTAAAATATACTATAGCAACTTACTGTAGGTCTTAATACTGTCAGAATTAGAATTAAAACCAAGAGTCTTTTAGCTTTTTCAGTACCTTGACTCATGAAACCAAAATGTTTTAGGGTCAAGTCCAGTTGGATGCGTCATCACTGTCCTCCTGTTTCTTGTACAATAAAAGCAAAATGATTAAAAACTCTTTAGAAAGACTTTTACTTACAATAAATTGTTAAATGGGCTCTCTCACCAAAATCCTCTTTACCTTCCACTTTGTGAATGCATCAAATGGCCTCTCTTGTTTAAGTGATTTGGCATGTGACAGGCTGGAGTGTGTTAATTTGATAGATTTTCAGAATGACTACTTAAATCACATTTCTTTGAGTTGCCTAGAGGCAATTATGAGACAAAAGTACCTCACAAAACCTTTTACAGTGAGTTAAAAATGAAGCACTATTTACTAATTGCCATCTATAGAGCTGCTGATTTAATTATTATATTCTGATCAAATGCATTAGTCTGTCAGATGGCAGAGTTTACAATGCATTCCTTTTGAAATAAATTGAGCCGCTATTAACAATTAAATCTTCAATGACCAGTTGCTACTTCAGTCAAGCTACAGCTTATCGTTGTTCCCTTGATTCAGGTATTAGTGAGCATTGCTACTGCAGTCCTGTGACACTAATTCAATATTTCACAAATGGGCTTACTGTAAATATCTCTCCCCTCATTTTAGACATTCAGCTGATGCTTTTATTCAAACCAACATGCAGGGAATGCAGCCACACAAAAAATGTTACACAATAAACATAATTTCTCAGACAAAAAACAAGACTATGCAAAGGTCAGGTCCAGTGCTCTGGCAACATGTTGGTGACCATGAAGTGATAAATCCTCACTCTTTTGTGTGTTTTCTATTTACAGTATTTCTACTTTTACTTCCCAGATTTTATGAATTTAAATTATCTATATGTCCTCAACCCCTTGACCATTTTCTGTGAGGACATGCAGTCTGTAGCTCTGGCCACCTTGAGCCAATGACCTCATCAACGTACAACACAAAGGAACAGGAATGACAGGCTTTTCATTATTGCCCAGCCATTGTGCCAGAGGGGGAAATCAATTATAAAAACACGACTAACAGCAAAGATAACAGCAGTGTCCTCTATTGTGTTGGAACGAGCTAACTTTTTTTTCCTCAAGGGTCTCTTGACCAGTCCAGCATCACCTTGGTGCAATTTGCTCCCCATCTCAAATCCCATTGCCTTTTGGAATTGGATTTACCTGACTCATTCACACAGTGAATGGACTCGCCTTCCAGTGAAAAAAAAGAGAGATTCTGTGTGAAATTGCCTGAGGAGTCAGGAGGTTTTGGATTCGTCAGGTAGCGCTCTCTGTCTGCCATTAACCTTCCAACAGGAAGAATGTCCTCATTACAGGGAAGGACTGGGGGCTTCTGTGGGGGGTAGAGGAGGAAGTGAGAGCTCAAACTGGACACTGAAACAGGGAAGGGACATGAGAACAGGAATGGGAATGCTTGTGGAGAAAATGTATGCGTACCATAAGCATGGGGAAGCTGAATTATGTAGTTTCAAATTGTGTAGCTTTTAATTGTACAGTCTACAATTGTAAAGTCATTATTTATAATATAAAGCCATCAATGAATATTTCTAGTTTCACCAATAGAATATAAAACACTACATCTCTGGGTTCATGAGGAGATAAGGAAGATACATTAATTAGAACATTATATGTACATGAGAACTAGAAATTAAGGCATAGTAGTAACACAAGTACAATTCTCACAGTAATTAAGTTTTATTTCAAAATGCAAAGCTGCCAACAGTCAGCTGTAGTCTTTGAATAAAGAACATAAATCAAAATAAAAATAAAGTAGGCTTTTGGTAAGCTCTGGGACCTTTACTCCGAGATGAATAGCCCCTAAAGACATTGACATCTGCTCCCTGCTGGAAATGAGGCTAAATCAGCATGAAATTAAATGGACACAGATGCACATTTCTTTAACAGTAAATTGGTGTTCTGCCACTGTAAACCCAAAACTGAGAAAGCAACAAGATGAAGAACAGAAAAGCTCAGAATGCAGTTCTGCCTAACCTAACACTCGCCAGTTTGGTTGAAACAAAGCCCAAACAAAGTATCAAAGTACCCTCTTGCTGTATTAGAGGCAGGACTAGAGGTCTTCTTGTGTCCTATTGGTTCCCAGTAGCCAAGACCTGACCCAGAAGTTGGGCCAGGTCCAGATTATAGTCAATCTAATGAGGTCCAGGTAGAGTCCCATTGTATTACCACCGGTCTCGGGTTAATATGCCTACTAACTGAGTGGATCCAAGCGTACTTGCTATTAGTTCTGATCACATGATCATTGCAGGCAGATGGTGAGTGAAGTGCAAAAAATTACATGTACTGTGGCTCATGCATATTTCTGTCGCGAGAGTTAATGTTCTCTCAATCTTTGGATTTCGACTGCATTTTGGATCTAATAATTCATGGGGATATTTTGAACCTAGTCTGCCCTTTTAGGTTCTGGTCTCTTTTTTGGATTTTTAATGTTGCACGTGCAGCATGTTGCAGCATGTTGCAGCTTAATGTAGGTTTTTCATTGGTCTGTGAAGATCTCTGCACAGAATCTGGCCAAATGAGCTCTTCAGAGTGCCAAAATACACCTTTACAATTGAAGAACAATTAATGTGATTTAAAATCAAAACAGTAATATAATAACACAGCAGTTATGGTTTGGCTGCAGAGAGAGAAATACAGCTGAAGGGCCACCCACACCACAGAAAGTATCTTACCCTCTTGCTGTAGAGCAATCATACCAGGGCATAACAATATTATACAAAGTTCTGACAGTGTAAACATGTTCAGGCTTATATTACAGTCAAGTTAAATTTTCTAACTCCAATCAATGTTGGAACCATTCTACAGCAATATCACTGTATTTATTGTACACTATAAACAGTAATATTAATCATGGCAACAGCACTAGGCTTCCAGCCAACCATGTTGGAATAAGCAGTACAGTACATTAACATGAAGTTCTGCCAATATATACAGAGCTCAATGCCAGTATGAGATTTACAGTACCATGTTCCCACAGTTCCCAAACATTATGGTTTAAAAAAATAAATAAAAAAAAGTTTGTTTGTTTGGTTGTTTTATTAATTAAAAACAAAAATGATTTTTGGCACATTCGTATGACTTTTACCTACCAGTAAAAACCCATCAAAAGGACATATACTACACATTAGCAACCCATACGACTGCATAGAAATTGCATGGCACTCAACAAAAATGGAACCAGTTTTAGAATTCACAAGATAAGCTAGCAATACTAACATAGAAGAAGAAATGCTTATTCTTTATCGAAAACAACAACACAACTTTGTCCTGTTTCCCAAAACCATCTATTTGTCTATTTACACATTTGCAACATTAGAATTCATTTAGAGTATTTCTGGCTCTGTTTTGGTCTCCACCAACTCCTAAAAGAAAAATCTGTCTCGTGCTTCATGCTTCATTGTGTCAGTTTGGTGCCAAGCAGTTGGTGTACAGTGGGGTAATCAGAGTTGGTAATTTGACAACTATTGCAGTGAAGAAAACTGCTGCCTCCTGCTGGAGTTTGTAGACCAAAAACTAAACAATGGGCTAGAAGAGGCTAAAAATCTTGGGCGATAAATCTCCTTTCATCTTTCACATTTTACACACAGGATTTGATCCATGGTTAATATAAAATATTGATTAGCGCAGCTTTAACTTTTAGCTTTCCTTTCAAGCTTTCTGTCAATTTTTATTACTCTGGAGACTTGCAGGTGATAGCAAGAGTTTCCTCCCTCTTGCACATATTGTGTGGCTCATAGTGGAAATTGAAAAGTCAATCAACCTTGAGTTAGAGGTGGAACTAGAGGTCTTCATGTGTCCTATCGGTTCCCAGTAGCCAAGACGTTTCGACTGCATTTTGGATCAAATGATTCATGGGGATATTGTGAACCTGGTCTGCCATTAAGCCCTTTTAGGTTCTGGTCTCTTTTTTGGACAGTAATATTGCACTTGCAACATGTTGCAGCATGTTGCAGCTTAATGTAGGTTTTTCCATGGTCTATGAAGATCTCTGCACAGAATCTGGCCAAATGAGCTTTTCAGAGTGCCAACATACACCTTTACAATTGAAGCAAGAACAATTAATATGATTTAGAATCAAAACAGTAATATAATAACACAGCAGTTATGCTTTGGCTGCAGAGAGAGAAATACAGCTGAAGGGCCACCCACACCACAGACACCTGTGAGAATATATGTAGACAAGGACTCTCATTATAATGTTCTGCAGACCCAGTAGAAATAGCTCATGTCTTGCTGGCAAACACAAGTTATAAACAATGACCCTGTCCATTTTGAATGCATTTTATTTTGAGGTTGTTGTAACCCACTGCAATTGCTCTTTCTTCTCCCCCTCCCTCCACCTGCAACCCAGCCAACTCCTTTTCTCCCTCATCCCAACAAGTTTGATCCCTGTGACCCATATTCATCAACACGTCTTTGTTTCTTTCAGATTTGTTGCGGTTGCTCCCATGAGGTCTGTTTGTTTGTTTCTTGCTCACGCTAGCAGATTATCAGGCTGTTTGCCAGCGACGTGTGCAACCTGGTTCGAATAAAGGAGGATTTTCTGGCAGGCTTGCTGTGTTACGTCATCCATAGGGAAAGGTAATCGTCGGTTGAAACAGATAATTCTATAATCTTCTGTGAGGCAACTCTCTGTTATCCCACCACGAAGGTCCTGTCAGATTAATCAAAATGTTACCCATCAACAGTGACTGTATGGGAGGCAAGCAGCCCAAAAACAATAGCTGTTTACCATTAGCATTTGAGTTAGATTTGAATTGAAACCCATCATCAACTGTAAGGGTAAATCAGGCTGACAGGATGTGACAGAATAAACAAAGAAGTTCAATACCACTTTACAGAGTAGAAACCCATCCAGAGTCATTTGTAAAAGCCTCAGTCATTGTAATCTTTTAGAATAAAATCTAACACAACGGTAAGTAGGTTTCATTTCTCGCAAAATTGAATTTCACTGCCAAACAATCTAGCACAGCCAAAGAAATCAATGTGATTTCCAATGTATTCTATTATATTTTTGATACCAATATGTTGCGTTTCTTAAGGGCTTTCAGTTCAATTTGCACTGCTTCCAAAAGAATTGCTGGAGTAGAAAAGATGCTGTGTGTTTGAATTGCTACATCCAAACACAAACTTTTCATACTTGTATCATCACATATCAGTCTTTCACTTCACAGCCTGTGTTTTTGTCATTGAACAAACAACAAAAGGAGCAGAAAGGTGTATCAAAATGGTGACATCTATGAATTACTTTGAACACCATTTATTTGGTTGTATACAGTCACTAATATGACCTGTTTTACAAGTAGAAACATCACAACAATACCACAGTGTTTAGAGTTATTTTACTGTGCAAAAGTTGATCAAATCAAGGCCTTCTCAGAGTTTTGACATGTTGTTTCGCACAGCTCTTTAAATGCACTTTTTTAATGCTATCAAACCAAAGTCAGTAGTCAGTGCAATTAATGTCATTCATGGCTTCATCTTGGTGAGAATATGACAGGCAAATTAGTTTTATTGTATATGTTCATACGACGCTGCTGATCCCAGTATAATCTTATCAAACACTCACACATACATGCAGGCACACACACACACACACAGACACACAGACACACAGCCACAGGCCCAGCACAAAACAAAACAGATGTAGGACTAATGACCCACTCGCAGAGTAAATGACAGTTGAAATAGGTTTAGAGCAATCTGGAATCAGATAAATGGACCTAATCTTGTTCTGGTCGGGACCCTGGCCGGGAAATGGCTCCTGACACCTGAGACCCTGCTACACGTCAAGGCTCAATCGAGGCTGGCGGCACAAGCCCATACATCTCCATTTTAGATGACAAGACACAAATCTGAATCCTCAAGCAGAAGAAAGTCTGGGAGGGTCAGTTTGGTTTAGTGTGAGATTAAAAGGAGGAGAAAAAGAGGAGGCGGTCGTGGTCAACAAAGACGTAATGTGTACGTTTTACTAGATAAAGGTGACAAGAGAAATGGCTCTGATTTAGGCCTCATTAAGCCTGGCTACAGGCTGACTAAAACCCCTCTTATTTCTGAGAGTGGTGCTTATTTATTTCTCCTGCCAGAGGTTACCAGTCAGAAGATTAAAACCAGTTTAATTTCTCCAAACGTCAACCATCGAGGGACAAAACACAAAAGCAAGCATTCATTTTATCTGCAGGGAGACGATTTTAATTAAAGCACTTGGATCCAAAGTTTTCTGTTACCATGAAACATTCCTTTATGTTCTGACATACAAACCAGAGACATCCATTTATAATCCATCCACTAATATTTATTGTTCTGTAATCACATCAATAAAACTTGGTTAGTTAGTCAATTAATCAACAAATATAATTTATTTGGCAAAAGTGCTCAAAAAGCATCCACCGGTTACACCTTTACAAATGTGAGAAGTTTGCTTCTTTTTAAATTCATCAATAATGAATAAAATTTGAGAAAATAATTTTCAGAAAAAAATCCTCCCTCAGGGTCTGTGAAGAGTAATGGAGAGCTATGAAGGACATGCCACCTGTACTGGCAACACTGAAATGTGCCAGCTGTGATGTCAGATGACAGAAAGATGTCAGCCTCCAAATATTCACCCCATCACCTTCAATCACCACCCCCGACACACCTCATAACATGAGGGCCAGATAGCAGAGATCAAAGATGAGAACTGCTGGCAGAGGACATGTTGGTGAGGCGGGAAAAAAGGGAGCAACAGACTGTGACTACACAACAGACTGTTGATCCCAGATACGAACCTACACCAACATTTAGCTCAGGTGTTATAGACATTTATTTGGGATATTCACAGTTGATAATTATAGTTCTCTAAACAGTCTACAAGCTCCAGGCGATACAGAGAAAAGTCTTTTTTGGTTATAGTGCAAAATAAGGTCATAATAGGGTTGATGTTAAAAATTAAGTGATCCGCAGCTAAAGATTAGGTGGAATATAATATAGAATGGAACTTTGTCAAGCATCAATTTTATTTTTCACTTTTTACTTTTTTCCGTCATTTTAAAATTACTAATTAACTTTTAGGTCGCACTGACATTAGCTGTCTTATTTATGTTCAGTATTATTGGTTTATTGGCACATAAACTGACTTGTAACATGCAATCTCATTCAAAACCTATGAGGCAGCCTATATTAACTGTCAGTTCTCACTCTGCTGTTTCCTGATGCCAACATTGCTGGCTGCCGCAACTCCTTACATAAACCTCCTTATCCAATTAAGCTTTGGTATCGTTGTCTTGGTATGTTCAGATGTTCGGATGTGCATCCAGCTGCAGCAGATTATACTCTGTTCCACTGTTATGTGTAAGTGGGTTTTGTTCTCCACCTTGTTCCTTCTTAAATTCTTTGAGAGTTCCCTTAAAGAGTAGAGCTGTTTCTGCCAAATGTATGCAATTTCTGGGCAATTCCTTGACATAAGTGTCTCTGGCTGAAATAGAAAATGAGATCCAAAAACTCTGCAAGGCTGTAATGGTTTCAACTCTCAAAGCCTTTTTGAGAGGGCTAGTGTCATGAAGGGTGTTGCAAGTAAATGTTGTGCTACCCAGTTTGTACATATAATTGTAATACTCTCTATGTAATGTTCAAGCTCGATTTAGTTTGTTAAACCTTAGCATAAAGCATTTAAATTTGCATAACATGGACAATTGAACTTCCTATAAATTATTAGTATGACCTGGATTTAGATTTAGTGATTTAGACGAGGCAGAATGGCAAATGGCAAATGGCAATGGCAAATGGGATCATTATCACTTCCATAATCCTTATATGTCTTCACTGGTCACCTGTCAATTTTTAGGGCAGATTTTTAAGATTTTACTGATTGCTTTAAAAGAACATCTGTCTATATCCCCGAGCTGTATGACTGAATGTTGAACTAGATATGATCCAATGCACAGCTCCTCTGACACAGGTTCTCAGATGGGTCCCCTCTGGTCATTCCATCATCTAGGTTTTAAGAATAAAAGTGACCTTGCTTCTGCTACCAGAGCAAACAGACAACCCACCAGGGGAGATGAGAGGATGAAATACCAAACCTCTTTTTAAGTTCCATCTTAAAAGACGTTTTTACAGACACTGGATTTTTTTAATGGATATTTTTTGGTGGTTCTGTTGTATTCCTCTTTTGATTTCTGGTTTGTCTAATTAATTCAATTTTGTCTCGATTTACTTTGAGGTACTTCTTCAACCGTGTTTAAAAAGTGCTATATAACTAAAGCTTATTATTGGTGGTGGACTAGTTCCCACAAGCATCAAAGTAGTTTTGTGGTTTGCAGTTGTTGCATCTAGTATCAGCAGTCAAGTTTGCTTATTTGGAAGCCTTGGTGGTGAGAGAGACAATAGCACAGCAATTTTTCACGTCATTTTCAATTTTCACATCACAGGGTATAACCATTCTACTGATAAACTATCATTTAATTAAAGCACATAATAAATGTGCTCTCCGCTTATGGCCATTTATCACATATAACATGCCAGTGTCAGTTAATATTTAGGTATCAACTGAATTTAAATGAGAGGGAAAGCATCTCTTTGCTTTGCTGCAGGTCTTGACGACGTGTAGTTACATAACAGCTTGATTTGATGATTTGTTCTTTAATTTGAGTGATAATTGATCAAGAAACCTTTAAACACACATCTACACATGGAAGATAACTGTACAAGATTGTACAAGGTTGGAAAAATACAAGGCTCACAGATTAATACAGTCATAAATGGAGTGTAAAAACCACAGTTCTTATCAGATACAGACACAATGAAGTTCATTACTCCAGCAGAGCACTTCGCCCATAATGCATCAGGGGTGACGACCTCTGAAACACGTTTATTTATCATCAAGTAAAAGGACCTATTATGTGTGCAGACATAATACAGGAACTAACTGTTTTCATTCCTTTTGTGGCTACCTGTCTTCAGTGATTTTAAGAGGCAATTTCAGATGTATTTAGACAGCTGGTGTGTGTTAAAGATACAGATCAAATTTGTCTCATTCAACAAGGGGATGGAGTTTGATACACTTTCATTAGCTTTGTTGGCTTTACGATTCGTTACACAGGAGGGCGGATTAAAGTGGTAATAGAGATTGTGACACATGGGGTTATTATGATTTATTCTTTTAATTAAGATGTTAAATGTGACAGATTAGTCATGGCAGTTACATGCTGATTTAAACATATGTAAAGATGGCAGATTATTCTATATGTGCATGTTCCTGTATGTACACTGTGTGGCAAGAACGCTAAGCCATCTTATTTGAAAAACAAATCAAACATTTCCTGTTGTAATATAAGCTGCACATACTCAATCTCAACACAAACATAAAGCAGAGAGGTTGATGTTTGCTGGCCAACTCTCAGTGGCTCATTAGCTTATGTTTATAAAAAGTGGGAAATGCTATCCTCCCCCAATTTCCTTCAGCTTTACTGTACATTGTTCCATCTTCCAGAGTGCCTAATGTACAGCCAAGTATCACATTCCATGGCAAACAACCAGATATGTTCCAGTTACTCATTAGAGCTTAACAATACCGGAATGATGACTCAAGACTAATATCACCCTCCGAACTAATTGCAGTAGAACATTCGGCTGTTTGGAGGAAATGGATGACATTTTGAATGACATCTCAAACCTCCCCTTACCGAACGAGACGTGAAATCATGAACTCAGGACAAGACATGTGACAATCATAAAAATTCTGAGCGTGCTCCTCCAATTTCACGGCCATGAGTCTTGCATAAAGTTTAAGGTGACAGTGTATACACGCACATCAATGTCACTTTTTCCCCCACTTCATTATAATTAATCGCATATCTCTAGGGTGCACAGAGTGAGCAAGAGAAGCTAGCTGAAGCCAGGACGGCTGTAATCTGACATTGATGTACAGCAAAAATGGAAGTCCTCGTTCACCTTCCCTTTGTTCCAGGGAAAGGGAAGTGGTGTGTGAAAGGGTGTAATTAATGAACCTACAAATAGCTCCAGTTTCGTTTAATGACAATCTATGTGTTAAGAGGCAGTACCCTTTGTTACTGTGGGTGTGGGAGTGCTGGCAACACAGGCTCCCAATAGAGCCCTGACAGGTAATTCTGCATTTTGAAATGGTAATGAAGCAGAATGCATCACTGGATTATACCTAAGGGACTAACATGTTGAGCGTCCTTCAGGGGGTAAAAATGTAACGCTCTTGATCATCAACGAGGCCACTAGCAACAGAGTGGGTGCGAAGGTCGAGAACTGTATCTGTGTGACTTACCCCAGGGCCTCGCCAATGCAGCCAATTTCTAATTGCTGCTTTAAACAGGGCAAATGAAGCTGGCATGACAAATTGCGTCAAAACAAGTCTGTAGGCTGGCGCTCAGTTAATTTGTGAGACACAGAGATGTATTTGGTGCCAGTAAGAGATCACGCGTAATGAATATCATTTCCCAGGGAGCAACCTGCAGATGATGTATTTTACTGCATGCTGTGCACAGTGCATTGCAAGACAGGCTGACTGCTCTTTGTCTAATTTAAGCTGAACCTGAACAA
Organism: Morone saxatilis; assembly: GCF_004916995.1. Classification (NCBI taxonomy): domain Eukaryota; kingdom Metazoa; phylum Chordata; class Actinopteri; family Moronidae; genus Morone; species Morone saxatilis. The sequence goes on along the minus strand of NW_023339796.1, from coordinate 6,773,697 downwards.
TGAAGTGTCTATATTGGTATTGCATATGATGAGATTTATAAAAAAGGGAACATTACTGGCTTTTAAAAATGCTATGATTTTGATGTTGTATCAGTTTGTCACTAAAAAATAGATGCTCTCCTCTTCAGAGAGATTTTACACATTTAGTGTTTAATTAATTTTTCACATCAGACACATTTTAAGGCCATATCTTAGTCTCTTATCTGTCAGACCAAAAAAAGTTTCTGGCACCATCACTGCCCATCTATTTTCACAATATGCTTATCTCAGTCCCTGAAAGATTCTCATTGTTCTTCCGCTAATCCTCCAAATCTGCAGCATGACTCAGAAGTTAACCATACTCTCTTGTGCCAATACAATTCCACTCTGTATTATCCTCCAACAGGAGCCACGCGTAATTTTTCCCTCGGAAACAATGCACCCAAAATGACTCCTTGTCTGCCAAACAGATGATAAAATGCCCAGCTGTGAGTTTTAATAATGCTGACTGGCAAACATGAGTCAAAGGAGCAGTGAAAGATATAACAACAAACTTTGTTATAATGAAGCTCATTGTCTTACACAACAGTGGGTGACCTGATACAGAAATGGTCTACTGGTGGTACCCACCTCTGTTGTGTAGCTTGGATAATAAAGAAGTAATCTACCTGCAGTACTTCTCTTGCACAATCTTGCACGACCAGAAAAATAATAAACAAGTCTTCATAAAGTACTTCTCCTGGATAAAGAAATAATGAGAAAAGACAGCTAAAACTGTTAGAGTCTTTCCTACTGAGTAAACTCAGAGTAATCTATCTTGATTTGAACGCAGAGAGGTACAGAGTTTTGGTAATGTATGTATTTTAGTTTCTCTTTGTAGGGTGTTTGTAGTCCAAGTAGTACTGACCAATCAGATTTGAGCAGGCTTTGACTTCAGGGAGGTAAACGGTCTGAGAGCAAAAGAGGCGGAACACACTGGCCCAAACGCAATCTCAGAATCCAACAGTTATCGTCTGATGGCAATTATTCAAATGCAGATATCTGTCTCCGTTTTAAGTTGCTCATCTGACTTGGACTATAAACAATAACCAGCACCGAAGAAGGAATCTTGGCCGGGATATCCATTAGCTGAATATCTGCTAGCTACACCGGTAGCCCAGAAACATTGGCAGTTGCCCTGAAATTGCCTACTGTGTTATATAAAATGTATGTCACTGACAGCTTCCATGCATATTAGTCTTGATCCTTGACCAGACCTAGTCATTCAAAACCTTCAAAGCCAATTGAGATGAATCCATAGGAATGTAATGCATTCCTCAGGAGGGGGTGGCTAGTGGGAGTTGCCTGTTAACCTTCACAGTCACAGGAATTTAGTCATTACGGAAAAAGGATGCTGGCAGCCTTAATACAAAATCATGGCAAGCTGTGACATTCCTACGCAAGTGTGGGTGCTTTTCAGCATGGCCCCTAATCTCCAAGGTCTATTTTCGACATTGCATTGGTCCCCAAGGTCCCCTTACTCCGTGGCTCTCTATCTCCATCTGACCAACTGCACACTGTCACATAATACACTGTATGCCTTTAATTACTGTCTGGAAGTATCAGGGTTAAGGGTCACACATTCCATTGGGAGCCTCTGTGGGCATGTGTGTGCTGTATGTGTGCGTGTGAGTGTCTCGACTCAATGTGCAGAATGTCCTTTGTGTGACGACTGGAGTATTGAGGGAAGTGCCGAATTCCATGGCACTCTTTCCCCTTGCTCATCACGTATCGCACGCCCTTGACCTGCCACTATATCAGCCCCTCTGACCTGTTTTAGGGGTGCAAATGGTTTGCAAGGAGCCACCAGGAAGCACAGAGAATGTGTCAGAGCTGTGATTGCAAGTGTCTAATTTAAGTATGAGACAAAATTCTGAAATGATATCAGACACAATTTAATCCGCTGTGATATGCAACCCAAACCCAAAAAAGGTTTGTTGCCCTTGAGGTTAAAGCCCTGCTATCCCTGGGGCTCAACTTCTACTTTCCCTGACAAGAGACAAGATTAGCCAGCTGTACTAAAGACCAAACTGCTGTCGGCAAAAGCAGCTAATTTGAGCTTTTATCTAAAAGTGGAAAAGGTAAAATTATTTCCACATGGAGGTAAAAGCCCGTAGCTATTGGCTTCGACAGGAAAACATCTCCATAAGTGTACCCTACACCCCACTATCTAAACTGTGAGGCCAATACTGCATGTATACTGTACAAAAGGGGAAGAAACAAAGGAGGCTAAGCAGAGATATGAACAAACCCCCGAAACCCCACCCTGTCATTTGCCTACAGATATGATTGCATAAATCAACTGGTGGCCTTTCATGCTTTACTGTCACCAGCAAGTCATCAGTCCAGCTGAGCTATGAATTAAAGTAAACAAACTTAGATGTCGGTCTACAGTAATTGGGTTTGCTCTCTTGTTATATTTTCCTATCTGGTGGGTTGTTATGTGTAATCATAAAATTCAATGATTAAACATAATAGTGTTTTCATGATGGGAAGACAGGCAAGCACAGGGGTGGATCTGTATGTGCCTTAGCTGAGATTTAGCAGCTCTGCCTTCTGTGCTGTGACCAGCATCATTTTTTATCGTGTTTTTATTAAATGCTCAGAGTCGCCAGCGCAATTCCACACAGGCAGAAATAACATATTGTTGAATGCTGATGCACTGCTCCCTGAAACATAATCTAGCGACTAGGCAAAAATAGGCTGTTTATCATGGGATCTGTTGACTAAACTGTCGCAGACCATTAAGCAGATCCCTGAGATACTGATTACTAGGGGGGGCAAAAACATAAAATGCAAATGCTTACAATGACTGAGGTGCGAGGCCATGATGCACACTCCACTCAATCAGGGAAAACAATGATGTAATATTTGATGATGGAACAAGAAAAAAGCCAGTCTTCACACTCACAGTGAAGAGTTTCATTACAAGGAGATGCACAACAGGGCATCAGTCACACTCTTTGGCTATTCAATACAATATGCATATATACAGCTGCTGAATTATAAATGATGCACTTAAAGTGAAAGCACGGGGACATCTATTGATTAGGCCTCTCTTATCCGTCATATGACCCACAGATAATCACATGATCTGCACAGATTGCCTTACTCTCAGCGCTCCATTGGCGACACAGCTGTACATAGGAGCCTGTCTATTTTCTAACGAAAAAAATGCGTTGATCCATTGATGAGGTGATCCTTGTTGTTTATCAAGTTCCCTTGACCTTGACCATGTTCAGGACAACATGCAACTGAGCCGGTAAAAAAGCACAAGCTATAAACTGGAACAACAACAATATAAAGCTACCAGTAGTAGTAGCCACTAATAAATGACTATAAAATAACGATTAATCTACTACCTCTGTTTGATTTGGTGAAGACTCTCCCCCTCCTTCCCTTCCACTCCTCCCTAAAAGGTTTCTCAACTTTCGCCTTTGCTTCTGACAGACATCATTAATTTTACACACGACCACAAGGGGCCATAGCCAGAAAAACTTATTTTCTTCCTGTCTTCTATGAACGCTCAATAACAGTAATGACGCCAATAAATTACAAATTTATTAATAATAAGATAGACTTCAAGTCAATGAAAAAGTCCTTAATGTGAAAAACATGACAAATTTTGCTGCCAAACCGCTTCTTGAATCTTGTTAATTCATTACACAACGGACAAACCAATAAACAAAAAATGCAATTGGAGCAACTGCCATTAACTACTGTATATCAAGAAGGCAAAAGGAGAAACTTTGAATAATTAGTACAAAGTCTTAAATAAGCATTTTATTATATTTTTTTTTCACTGATGATTATCAAAATGTCAACAAAATGTCACAATATCTACATGAAGGAGTGGTGGTGACACCTGGAGTAGCACATGCCGTTCTCACACAGACTAGGGTGGGGTGATAACAAAAAAAAAACAATTTCCTGTGAAGTTCCATCTAGAAGATATGGTGCACTGTAAAGCTGCCACTTTTTTTCTTATCCAACCAAGGCTTAGGTGCCTTCTCTCCCACTGAGTTGCCTTATCCTCCTCAAGCATCTGTTTTTGAAGCCAGGCAGCTTAAGCACAGATTAATGGAGTGTCCTAGAGTTCTTGCCGTGAGGGCACAAAACAGAAGTCTTGGCTTGAATTTTGGCACTAAGACCTGCATGCTGTTAGTGGCCATTATCAGCAACATATCTTTTAGGCTGCTGAGACAGCAAGTTTGCTAACATCGCTGCTTTGACTTATCTCAGCGTTGTACCTTTCAGTTCTTCGGCCAGCAAAGCCTTGAGTACCCACGGGTGTTCGCTGTATGGTAACTCCAATTCCATTTGGGCCATTTGCTGCCTTCTTTTGTTTTACTGGTCTCTGATACATTGGTGTAAATGTGCTGTAATAAGATAGTTGTCTTGTACTTTCATTACCACTTTCATTATCTTCAAGAAATGCTGAAACAGCTTCTGTTGTAGATGGTGCTATAGTATAGGCCTACTGGCATTTATTACCCAATCAATACTCACCTTAATCTAATTTAGTGGGAAGTAGTGAACTCTTTCAGTTTATCCCATCCCCCCTCTCATTGAGCTGGGCTCTGGTAAAAAGGCCTCTCATTCTCTCATTCTATTGCCAGGCTTTTCATCCTACAGACAGATACAATGTTCCTGAAGCCTTGCAGTGACTGTTCTCACGCTTCCTCCCTCACTGCTCTGAAAAAAGGAAAAAAAAGAGGGTCTTTTCCCGAGCCCTTTCCCTTTCTTTCCCCCAGGAAAAGAGGGTTGGAGGGGTGGTGAGGAGGGCGGCAGCAATCCAGCCACCACCCTTCCCTCAAGTGTAGCTACGACCCTGCGGCTGTGCCTGCTCCACAATCTCCACAATCGCTGCAAAATGTTCAGAGTGAAACAGTCTTTTTTAGGCAAGTCAAAGTGAGCAGAGTATGAAACAGTAGCTCTGACACAGTCAACGTGCCTGGACTACCAGCCATGATGTTTAATCAGAGATTAAATACACACTGCATTACATTCCCCAGCTTGGCACAATGACAGCTCCCTCATCATTCTCCACTATTTCCAGGAAATATAGACTGCCGAGAAGCACCCTGAAGTCAAGTCTAACTATGTTTATATCTGTTGATGATCTTTTTTCCTGCTGATTTATTTGCCTCCTTTTTAATCTAATTTGAAGTTTCCTTTTATTTGTAATTCTTACTCTCTTCATTTCACCAGCAATCATGAGCCCATCACTGGACCACATACTGTGTGACTACCAATTCAAACTGGTAATTCCAATGCAAATCTTGTATTATAAGTAAAGCCATTAGGCTTAATGCTTTTGGAAACATTCAAACATCAAACATTAACATCTCATCTCCTCTAATCTTGTTGACTCGTTGACTTGTTGACAATTGAGTAGCAAAGAAGTGCACGGTTATTAGCCTGTAACCTCAGACTTTTAATGATTTCAGCTTCTAGGGATGGGTGGGCCCACTGCTATCAGTCTATGTTTACTGTGTGATATTTTCCTCTGTGTCTGTCAAAGAGTGTGCACACAACAGGGAGCCAAACCTAAGAGTAATAGAAGCCAGCCAGAACACTATCTATCTACCCACAATGGCTAATTTTGCTTTCAGTTTCTCCTTTTCTTTGTATGTGGTAATTTGCATTCAGGACGGAGGCATGTGAAAGTCTGATTTGGTCTGATTTTCACTGATTTTGTTCCCAACTGCAGCACTTAGTGGATGCTGATTGCAGTTCAAATTACCACTACACACTATCATTGCAAAAACTACCATTCAGAGTCATTTTTTAAAAATTCATTGAATGACATTATAGTGCATATCCCATTTATGTTTTTAAGCAATCAAGCTCAGTCTCTGGTAACAGATTGCCCTTGTGGTTGGTATGACTGTGAAGTGAGATTTATGGCCTAGTGAAGCTGTTGAATGAACAAATCAATAGATTCATGTTTGATATAGTGTGTTGCATTCAGAAACACCTCCATGCACCATTGTTCTGCGTCCATCTCTAAGACAGACAATTCTTCATTGTCATTTTGTGAGACATGACATTCACAGCACACCTTCAACAATAGGCCTTTGTGCCTTTTGTACATTTCTGAAAACACACTGAGGCAGCTGATTTTGATACAGATATAAACCTTCAGTCCTCTACCTACTTATAGAGTTATATTATTAACCGGGAGCAGTCAAACCTTTACTTCAGCAAATGTATCAGTAATAGAATAATATTCAAAAGTAAAAGCCTTACACTGAAGATTCTGCTTTAGTATACAGAAATATTCATGGTAATAGTCCACCTTATGCTTGTGTTGATTGACATTCATATTGACTATTATTTTTTTTACTTGATGGTGGGTCTGCAGTGGTAATGTACTAGTAACTCCCTAACTGTGTAATTCACATTTAGAACTAGAATATAACATAAAACAGTTTGCTCTCAAATGACTTTTCTTTTCAGACAAAAGCTTCACATTGTGTTAACATTATATAAATGTTCATGTTAAATATCTAATGACCTATTAATTCATTGCTGTTACAGCACCTTGTCCATTCATGTGCTTGTATATATATGCATAGTGCCACAGAAGTGCATCTCCACCAGCTATTATCAGGTATAACAATCTGGAAATGTAGACGTTTGCCTACTCAACGCTATTTTAAACTCTGACATTCTGACAAACAGGCGTTTTGTTTTGCATATAAAGCCTCAATCTGCAACAAGTAACTCCTGCTGGGTGATACACAAACATTACAAGTGTAATGTTTCCTTTAATGTTGTTAAATGTAAATGTAAATGTAAAGTCTCTTAAATAAAATGTAATGCAAGGAAAACTAACTTTAAATACTGTACTTAAGTGAATGCCCATAGTTACTGTTCTGTCTATCTAACACCATAATATGTGTGACTGCAGTGCGGATATTTCAACATGCCTTTACATCTGGCATGTAAAGGCATCAAGATCAAAATGCTCCTGAGATGAAACAAGAGTACATCCATCTGTGGCATATACTGTACACTGTTCACTGTAATGGAGCAGCTGTAATGCCTCCCTGTACCAGACACCCTCCATGTCCCATCTCTATTAATATGCAAACATCTGCCTCCTCTCTTTACGAGGTGTGAATTTTAAGTTTCCTCAACAGCATCTGCAAAGCCAACGGTGCTCAGTTGGGGTTTGGCCCGCTAAACATTTACCAGCTGTTGACCCTATGGATGATGGCTGTGTGTAACAGAGCGCCATACGAGATGACAACAGTTACCACACTGGTCCTCTGTGTCCACTTTCACAGGAACCTCTTTATCTGTTTCTCCGTCTTAAGCTGATAGACTGCTCAATGAGGGAAGTTTCTCTAATCCACAGATGTTGTGTAAGACACAATGAGGGACCTATTAAAAGCTTTGTTCCCAGATTCCAACTCAACAGTTTTAAAAAGTTAAGTTGTATTTAGATGCTCTGACTCTGGCATCAAGGTCACGTATTGCTCCTACACGTAATCACGCTGTAGTCTTTTCTTTCCAAGCTGATGAGCGATTGCGTTATTGACAAAAGGCAAGAGATTGAAGAAGAGAAAAGCTTTGTAGTATCTTTATTGTCAGAGCAAGCATGTAGAATGCAATACAAAGGGGCTCTATTCATCGGCCACAGTGACAAGCTCCTGTTCTTTAAAACCCAAAGGAAAAATCAATATTGTGCGAATGTAGCCCTCTGTCCCTCCACCCCTCCACCTGTCCACCCCTCTATCCTGTCATTTCTATCTCAGTTTGGAGAGTTTTGTTTGCATTCAGACCAGCTCCACTTCTATCAGCCAATCCCCTAGCCCCATCCCCCAACACCACCATCACCACACTGGCAAAGGTCTGTATTGCTCCATCAACACCCAAGACCCAACATTTGAGTGCAGTCCATGCACTTCATATTATAGGAGCACTCCAAGCTCTCTGTGTAGATCATCAAGATGTGATGAGCATGCAAAGCATATTAGAAGGTCTGTTAACTGTCTGATTGGAGAGAAATTCCGCTATTTGTTGATAAGTATTTTGTGTTTGTTGTTCCTGCTGATTAGACACCTAAATTCGAGAGTCTCCAGTTTTGATGATGATGAATATGATGCACCATCAGCAATTCAGGCTGGAAATCTGTATGCTAATTTTGCATTTGAGATGAGGTAATTCGGCCTAATGCACTGGAAAAATTCAGATTTAACCCGTTCCAAGACTCTCCAAGTCTGACTGAAGCAGAGAGGGAGTGAACAAATAAAAGCTTGTACAGTGATGGAAAAAGAATGAGAGTATGAGTATGGGGAATAAAAACCAAAGTATACAAACATGTCTGATCATCATACTACTCTTTGCAGTTAAGGCTGCATGAGTTAGAAGGGAGAGCCCATTGTAAACAGCAAAATAAAATAGAAAAATTAGACCTACATTGTGTCCAAGTCATTTAGGCTAATTTTATAATCAAATTCAATAAACAAATAATAGAGTTAGATAACACGGTCCTTTGAAAATGTATTAGCTGTGTGGGCTCAAAGAAGAGTGTTTGATATTTTTTGAATTAAGGAGTTCCAGCTGTGAGTCACAAAATGTGCCTTTACTCCAGTGAAATAATTTGGGTTGTTGTCAGTGTCCTGGGAATCATTCATTCAAAGAAAGCAGATCCATGAAATTTATTTATTCAAAATCAGTAAGATATAATATCATACACTATATTAAAGTGAGTTTTCTCTTTTAATCCCCAATTCATTTGCAGTATAAGTGTATAGTATAATAGTTTGAAAAAACAATCCAAACTACATTCACTAACTTTCTCTGGAGCTTTTAAGCGTATCACCTGGCCTTCATTAGTGGATGAAGTTTGCATAGTTATCATGGAGAGGGATCTGTTGACATCATTAATATATTATTAGTGGACAAGTGAAACAAAAAGTGTCATAAACCTGCATTTTTTCTTATGGCAAGCTAAAATCTTTTCAGAAATATTATTAATATATTTTAGTGTACTGTTTATCTGTAATATGAGAACATGTGCGACCAGGAGAGCTGCCATTGTTTCCTGTTACGGACAAATCAAAACCAAGCACAGCCAATGAGTGCAGCTCAGCTCACAGTGTGTCACTGCTGCTGGCTGCAAAAAACCAACATGGTGTCAGCCATAGTGCCAAACCAGTTCATACTTGGTTAACATGCAAACTAAAGAGCAGTTACTATATCTGTCACCCATACCAACTATAAGACTTAATGTCTGTGTTGACTTAAAAGTCAAACAAAAGGTTAATTCTTAAAGTTATTATTTTTTTGGCCTTTATTCCTTTATTTGACAGAGACAGCTGAAGATAAACAGGAAAGTGGGGTAGAGAGAGAGGATGACATGCAGCAAAGGGCTGCGGGTCGGATTCAAACCCGGGCTGCTGCAGCAACTCCGTATATGGGTTGCCAGCTCTACCGACTGAGCCCACAAAAGGTTAATTCTTGACCTTAGAAATAGTTTGATAAAACAATCCTGACTCTAGGTCCACATTATTCTTTGCTGGATCTATTTTCCGTGTGATGCGGTTTAATCTTCAACTTCAACCAAAGTTAAACAACACTAAGATCTGTTCATTGTGGACGGACTAGGAGTCATTTTCTACTGTTTATGAAACCACCTTTCAATTCATTTTACTGTGTGTGCTGAGGCACTACCTTCTTGGAATACAGGAATGTCAAAAGAGAGCAGTTTTTGCACCACAGGGCGCTTCGGCTAAATGGCATCATATTCCTTGGCTGTTATATGACCGTGCAGAGCAATCACCACACCTAATGTTTCCCATGGCTGCTTATATCACTGCATATCCACCACCGTGTTTAACAGCTGGTAACAGACTTTGCCAGGCTTTTCCTGTCCACATGAATGGGAAATTGTAAAAATAAATCTTTAGACCATGTAATGTTTTTCCACTGCAGAGGAGTCCATGTTTTATGTTACTTCGACAAGACTACCTATCTTTGTCTGTGAAAAACAAATACAGTTAGTTTTCAAATGGCAATGACAATTTTTGGCTATTTTTGATGCTGTATTTGTGTGTTGTTTAGCAACTGTTCTGTTAAGTGTCAGTCTGTGTCAGAGCTTCAACTGGTGACCAATGTTCCACTTTGTTGACGCAGTTTGTCAGTATTTGGCAGATGATTCTGAAGACTATGTCTCTTGTCACATTTTGTGGTTTTCTAACAAATGTTCCTGCAATTGGAGGATTATTTTGCCTCTTTGGGACTCTTGTTTGTTGCCATTTATCTTTGAAAACTTTGAAAACTTGAATATAAATTGACGATGTCAGAATGCCAAAACAGACAGCCTGCCATATGTAGCTGACTTTGTAATTGTGATTTATTTATCCTCCCTCTGTTTCTCTGTCTATGGTGATGAGAATATGATTCATGTTTCGGATATTGCAGTCACTTCTGTCCTTTATTTGACCTACTGCTTGTCTGCCTTGTAATTGTGGTGCTGGAATTTTTTAAGAGATTCATTCCAAGTCTCAGAGGAGGCCAAGAACCACCAAGGGAGTTTCCTACTTGAAACACCACTGATCAGAAACCACATCAGAACTTCAAATTTCACTGAAACACAGAAAAACAGAGGGCCTAGAATTACCCTTTGAAACATTAACAATCTGCGGACTGAAATAACCTTTCAGGAGTTTTCTATTTTTGCTTTAAGTTCTGCTTTAGATTGATAGCGGGTTAGATCTCACCAAAAGAGCTTTGTTTAGTGCTAACATTTGTACTTGTTTATTTGGCCATATGTTTTCTAACCTCACAAAATGTCCCTTTTCAGTTCTAGTAAACAGTAAATATAGCATATAACAGATTCCACATGCATGGCATTATTTCCTGTGCTTTTCATTGGGATATTATGGTAATATGTACTTCCTGCTACTGTTTATTGAACTTTCTTGATGACTTCAAACATTACAGTATTTTGTGTGTGTGTGTGTGTGTGTTGTTTAAGTTACGCACCCTGTCTTTGGTGCTTTTCTTTAGAAAGAGCGGAAGAGAAAGGGTCAGCAGGAGTTAATTATGCAGACAAAAAAGTTTGTCTACATAATCTGATGTGTGTGGTCTGAACATTAAGCCTCCATCATGTTCATGGGTGGAAGTGTTTTTCAAAATTGTGGCAACTTGCCTTTTGATCACATAAATTAATTAGTTGACCCAGCTGCCTCAGTCAGTCTACAGAGTGTGGCGTTGATGTTTAGGAGCTCCCTTAATTCAAAGATGTTGAAGCTGACCATTAATAATATAGGCTTTATTATTTAATTATCAGGGATGAGAACATGGACATGTTTAATGTGTCCCCACTGGTGATAGCATGATTGTTGACGTTGAGGAGAAAATCCAGCAAAGTCTGATTGACTTTAAATAGAGATGAAGCACAGACTGATAAAACATTAATGGAGAAACTCATCAAGTCTACCAGAGGCATGCATCACCATTCTTTCAAAACATACTCCCTAATTTGGTGTATTGATAATGGTTTAATTCAAAATCTCCCCTGCAAGATGAGTTGAGGGTTGAGATCTGGTGACTGCAAAAAACATAGTATATGACTCACATCATTTTCATGTTCATTCCATTCAGTGAGTTTTGTGCAGATGACATTGCCATCTTAAAAGAGACAATTCCCAGGATAGGAATGTTTCCTCATAGAATAATGGTGATCACTCAGAAATACTTTGTATCATCTGCAGTGATTATTCCCTCTAAGGCTGGAATTATAGGTCTCCAAAGATACATTTAAACATTGTTGCAGGTCTGTACAGGGAGGGTTGTTATGGGTAGCCATAGGTTACGGTTAGGTTGGTTGGTTTGAAAAGCAATAGTATAAAAGTAGAAACAGCTACAGGAAAAATCTCCCTGCAGTAGTGATGTTCTCTACTAATTTATTTTTTTAATATGTCATCCGTATGTATCTTTTGAAGGCTATGTGTTAATAGGGTCCACCACTATTTTTAAAGTGAAAGTCGTGGGTCAAATTAATATAATGAGCAATGCTCCCCACAGGCTCTGTCTCTGTAAACTTGGCTCACTACTCTTTAATTTACTTACGACATATGGATCATCAATTTTGAATAAAGATCTGGCTGAGTCTAGAAACAACAACCTGAAGTTAAACAGCGCCATCTTGTTCCCTACTGATTGACATCTTTTTTCTGGAAATAGCATAAACAAAAGAATGTCACAGACCTATTTGAAAGATATATAGCACCCTTATAATGTTCAGTTCTGCTGCAGCTATAGTGACTCCAATAAGCATTTTCCTATTTTTGCCCTCATGTTTTATGATTTGAGTGGATGTTTGACGTATTCTCTAGCAGAGGTAATGGGTTCTGTCAGTGCATACTCTCTTCAGCTACTTATTACCCTACACGTACCAGCCCATCAATATCAAAGGCATCACTGTTGAACAAAAATACACCAGTAAACTTTCTCAGATGTCCCTCGAACAGCCTCAATCAAAACAAGTCAATATACATTATATCCCTGCTCCCAGGGAAAAGGTTGAGGCCTGCAATTTTATGTACAGATTGCTTGGAGGGGGGCTGGGCCTGTTCCATAGAGCACACAACACTTATCCAGTCAGCACATGTAGGTGAAACGTGGTGTGTGATGGAGATCTGTTGATTGCACAGTAGAAGAGGTCCGTGAGGGAACATGAGAAGTTTGCAAAGCAGGCAACTTCACGCTTGATTCATTACTTCTCTGTCACAGAAACCGATTTGAAAATATCTCCAACAGAGATAATCAGAACGTTAGGAAATGGGGAAAAAAATCACAGGAAAGAGAAGAAAATTTGTCCCCCTACAGCCCACTCTGCACTTAAGAGAGGAGGAGGGAGGAAACAGCATCAGAATGACAGTAGTGATTTCCTTTGTTGCCCTGTGTTTGAGGTTGAGGCACTTCTCATTAGGTCTTATTTCATGTGTGAGCACACAACGAATTGATTCATTGACGTGATGACCTGGAAGCCCACCAGCGGTGTTCGGGTCACTCTTACAACTGTGATTAATCAGCTGCTTCGCATAGCTTCATGCCGACAGATCCTACAGAACAGGAAGAGAAATTGCTTCTGCTAAAAACAAACTTATTTTTACAAGAATAAATGGATGTCAATGCAACTACATGTTAATATTCAAAAGTCCTCCTTTGTTGTTAAGTTTATAGTTATGCTTCACTGACATAATGTCACAGGTTTTTCATAAGCAGTCATTAATTCTGCATAACTGCCTGCTTTGAATTGTCATGCTCACTTTGAATGTCTCTGATAAATCCATATACTTGCTCAAAGAATAAATGTTAACGTTAACGTCACCTTCAATAGAGCAGTTAGAGCGGGGAAGGAAAAAAAGACTTATTGGAGAGAGCCCATCATATCAGCAGAGATTCTGCCAAGATGAACGGCACCGTCTCAATAAATTGTATTTTTGTGTCAGAAGCACGTGGGACCCTTGCCTAATGTAGCGTAAAAGTCTCTTTTGTGGAGCCTCCAATTCATTGTATCTGCCTGTCAGAGCTAAACTAGGGAAATCACAGCGAACAATAGAAACAGAAAGGAAAGAGAGGTCAGGCCGCTGAGTTTGTTCCAGGAAACAACCTGTGCTCTTTCCAAACGATGACAATCAGAGCTCAAATGAGACAGGGCTATTTTCTCAAAATTATTTTTGAGAGATACAATCTTAAACCACCAGTGTGAATTTTGTATCCGTATGAACTTTTAATTGAAGGTGAAATAAACTTTGTAGAGCAATCTAAAAGTGTGAAACCTTTTATGTTTTACAGCCTTAAAGAATAACTAGACACAAGATTTTGAAAGGAGGAAAAAACACAGCTCACCAGCCTCTATGGGTTGAAAGGTGTAAAGTTGTCAGAATGCCAAAAACAAAGGTTAAAAAAGCTAATACGATGTGTCATTTGACCGCGTGGGAAGGCAAAAGTGTTAATACCTGTTTCGAACAGCCACCCTCAAATGAGGGGTGAAAAGCCTGCCATCACAGAGGGTGGCTAACATGATGCTCGTTCAAATGGGCATTACTTTCGGACAAACTTTTCCTCAAAGCCATTGTTCATTGTGTTGCATTTGGTTGTACACACAAAAGGTGACAGAGGTAACAGTTTTTTGAGATGAAAACAAAAGCTTGAGAGAAAACTTCAAAACCTGACAACTCTCTCAACACTACACACCTGGCCAGTCGCCGCATCCTGTGAGTGTGATTACCAAATTGTCAGTATGAAAATTTTATAGAAATTGTCAGATGCCGACCCCTCCAATTCAAACACAGAAAAGGTGTGTGAGGTGTCAGATGCTGTATGACCATTTGACAAACACTTCAGACATCATAGCTGGGTGCGACCTGTTGTACTTTAAGTACTGTGATGTAGCCCGGTACTGCCACGCTACATCAGTGCTGCACCGACTGAGGAAAAAGCATGCTGTCACCACCAGCTTTCATACATCAAATTTTTCTGTGTATCTGTAACACTCTGTTAGGCCTTGGATTAGAGCTCATACCATAGATTTCACACTCCATGCAACAGCATCTGCAGAGTGATATTGTTTTTAAAGGGGGATTAAAAACCTTAAACGCTAACTGGGCTTGTGTGAACATGCCAAATTTATCTTCCCAGCAAATGCATGGTTCATGTTGTCATCTACTGACCGTCAGTGAAGTCCAAGACTAAAGGCTTTATATGAAAGATGAATGAGTAACACTCCTCCTAATGGATTTCAGACACACACATTGAGATGCATTCCAGAGCCATCAAATCTAGCAGTGTTTTTGTTTCCTGAAAAGTAATTAAAGAACTTTAATCTACAGTCTGATTCTTGTGTTATGTCACAATTCAGTTGATGGTATGGCCACATTAGCCAGTTTCAAGTGATAAACACCAAAACAAACCGAATCTTGTCCAACATGACCCACATTACAATTCCAATTTATTTTCCCACCCACAGTCTGAATCAAATTGAACCTATTGACCACGCAGATAGAAAAAGGACTGGTAAACAAAACAAGATGTTGCACACTTCCCCCTCATTAGATACTGAGAGTCCATTGAAAATCAACAACTTATTGATGGGAACATGCTACATGTTGCCAAACAGTCGGCTTAAAGGATTTAAACTTGAATTGCTTGCTGTTGTTGAATGCATCTTTAAGTCGGTGGCTTTATGGAAACAGCCTCCCTTTTCACTGAGGATCATGGAGAAATTATGAATCCTGCAGCCTATAATATCACTATAACCAAGTACATGGTAGCTCCACATCCCATGCTACTGGTATTCCTCCCTGTCCTTATTATTTGAATATAAAACCCATCAGCTTAGCTCGGCATGCAAGACAGTGTTCTTTGTTGTGGGCGATTGCCGCCATGCTTGGGACTGATACGGTTGTATGCTTTTATTTTACCAGGCACTCCAGTGGGTCCGTTGTGATTCAACAGTCATTATCAATGCCCAACACATGTCGGCCTGCCTCTAACTGTCCTAGTAGCACACTGACCACAACAGGGAACCAAACGCACTAATCCATTGTGGTCTCAGAATGGATCCTGAACAATTGCTTGGCATTTGCAGCACTCACATGAGGTTGCTAAGAGTATGTCTTATTCTGCGTTAGGAAATAACATTGAAGACAATGTATTTATCCTGTTCTGAATGCAGTATGGATCAATCTGATGACCCTCTTCAACATTTACTGTAAACAGGAACCACCCTCCACAAAAGTAAGCATACATGTAATATTAGTCAGAACACAGACACGCACATGTCAAATCACTCCATATGCAAAACCAAAGAGGCTTTCATCATATAAGACTCTACATATTAATGCATCTAACACCATAGACAATGGATATAGCTGCCCTTCACAATCCATTTGCCTTCCTCCTCTCTTCCTGTTTACACATTAGGGAGGGTGTCAAAACTGAGCCGATTATTACACAAGGAAATCAAGCCATCTGACACACCGATCAATGGCCGCCTTGACTGATGGGCCTTCTATCTAGATGAACGGCCCCCCAGAGGGATGCTTGGTCTGCCTCGCCACTGTTACAGAGATGGGGGGAAGGCAACAGCGCTGATTGTCAAGGTCACCTCGCGGCCACAGCGATGACGTGATGCATTAGACTAACCCGAAGGAGATCGCACAGAAAGATCTGACCAAAGATTGAAGGGTATGCAAAATAAAAAAGACATAAACCCTCCTTCCTTTTTACAAATGTTTATATGTCCTGCATGTAGAACCATTTGAGGCTACACTGCAACACTTGATGACTCTGGCTGATTAAAAGAGACCCATGAGAGATCGGGCAAATGCCCTCATAGTTCCTTGAAGACCCACTTGAAGCCTTCAGGGACCGACTGCTCATTGTGATCCCCTGCAGCAGCGGCAGCAAGCTGTCCCTCATTCTGAGGAGGAAGTAGATATGTGGAGACTTTGACATTGAATACAGCCTGAAGATGTTTGGATGGCACACGGATAATGCTGGTCATCTGTTGAACCACAACTGAAAGGTCATATGGAACTACTCACAACCAAGTAAACTTGGTATATGGTATATCATGTACTGATAAGTGTACCATACATGTGTGTACGCACATAGGTGCATTAGAAAAAAGCATAGGACTAACAGAAAATATCTATATATTCATCTTGTGTAATCCATCCATTCATCATATTTAGCCATGCTAGTGCCAGTCGGTTTGGTTGGCTGCTCCACCACTTTGGTCCGGACTGAAATATCTCAAAAACTATAGGATGGATTGCCAGTAGGGATGCATGATATTGGATTTTTGCAGATATCCAATATGCTGATCCATTCAAACTTATTTTGGCCAATTATCGCATAAGCACATAATCTTTTCCAGAGAACATGAAGTTTCCCATTAAATTTTGTTCAGATATTTACATTACTCTCAGGATGATACTGTAGCTTTTCAGCTAGTGCCATCATCTGGTCAAAATAGTTGGTTCACAGACACAGATATTGTTTTTATTTTAAAACAAAAATGTAGATGTGTTGATGTAGCCTAAGATCACGGAAATGGTAAACATTATACCTGCTAAACATTAGCATGATAGCATTGTCATTGTGAGCAGGCTGCCATTAGCATTTAGCTCAAACCCCCACTACACTGAAGTAGCCTCACAGAGCCACCAGAGGCTCTCTAGCCTTGTTCAAACAAGTAGTGAGCAAAAGAAAAAGTGTTAATCCAATATGAGGTTTGTAGTCACCACCCCCTTGCAGAATCCACAAACAAATCTTCCAAACCAGGACAGAAACCTTCAAAAATGCTGAGTATCGCTGCCTTGATCTAACTGCATGACTGATAAGAGGAGTGTTAACAGGGTGGAGAAGTAAGCGCACACTGTTTGAAGAGTTATGGTTTGGGACTCCCTCCGTTCAGCTCAGTACATCTGCTGCTTAGTAATTGACACGACATGAATTATACCTTATAGGATTCCTACAAGTTCAAAGCAGCCATCTTGGTACAAAGACAGGCCCTGTTACAAATGCACACTGACACTACAAACATCTCTGCTCTTCTACTCCTCAGCATTTCATTTCAGTGGCTCTTCGCTCTCTTACAGGTCCAAGTCCTGGTCTTCAGTGCTTCCGACCATGTTCTTTGTTTCTCTTTTTCCTTTCATTCTCCATCAAGAATAAATACATTTATCTTATAATGGGATCCCTTTTGATAAAAAGCAGTCTTCTGTCATTCTGTTGGAGGTGCCAGAGTGTTGGATGGTGAGAAACTCCAGGTTAAGTACTTTCTTTTATCACTGCTCCTTTTTATATGCAAATCATCCTGCCCGCCCATCTATTTACTGTTGCAGGTATTCAGACGGGGCCTCAAACCATGCCAGCCACAGACCACAGCCTGCCATCCGGCGCCAGCATGGGACTTGAAATAGATTTGATTAGGATTCAAAAATACGCCTTTGATCTCACGTTTGTTAGGCAAATGCAGCCACATGACAATATGCTTGAGAGGATGGAATGATTCTGCTGGCGTTTACAAAATAATGGACAATCTAATTGTACTGTAATGCAGGGTGTGCGCAGTTATTAATTTGTGAGGTGCAGTGATCCAGAAACTGGGTTCATTTGCATCCGGTTCTGACAGGTTGAGAGAGAGGCAGTGGTTTGGCTTCAAACAAATATGCTGTTGCGTATAGATAATCAGCACTCTGTTGCTGGGTGGCACAAACTCTCTATCTGCTGCCCGGATGAATAGAATAAATATAAAATACGGAGGTTTTCAATAATTTACCATTACATAGTAGGATGCTCATTGCTGACTACACTTCTGTAAATTCACAGCTGATTAACTGATTTGATATTTCTGACAGAAAAAAAAGGGCTTTCAGCTGCAGTCATCTAAATTGGGGCGAGGATGCTGTCAGGACTGATCCTAGAAAGACCAATATACAAAAGAGTAATCATTCCAGTAATCTCACTGCTTCAGTTACACCATCTTAAAATCTGACACTCTTGCTTTTTTCAAGTCACTTTCAAATGTATGCACCAGACATGAGCTGTTGCCATATTAAATGTTGAGTCATACACCCAAAAGACCTCAATGACCCACATCAAGATCAAGCTTGATATGCATTATTTAAACCATGTGGAATGCGTGTGATTTGAGAGTTAACCCACTTCTAAAAATACAGCATGATGTGGACTTTAATCCGACAACACATATAGCATTTTATATCAGATTTTGATTTGAAGGATGATAATATTTTTGCACTGAACTGAGCTCTTTTATCTTTCATTAAACCGAGGCCAGACACACTGATTGGACCCACTCCACATTCATTATTAACTACATTACACACTATTCTCTGATGAGCTGTAATTCTACTTGCATGGGCACAGCTGGAGGGGCTGCACAAAGGTCTTAACATAGCTAACTCCATGCAAGTTGGAATTTGCTGCAAGAGTCTATTAAAAGAAGTCTTCTACATAGGTAAACACTGTGAGATTAGTAGCAGCTGGCCAACTCATATAATTGAATTGTTGTCGTAGCACAAAACCGTCAATGTTCTTTTTCCATTCTCAGTCATGGATAAACAAAAGCCCATTTTTGCTTTTGGGCGTGGACTCGAGTCGAAAAGCTCCCCCTTACTTTAAGCTTTTTCAGGCTGTAATTGACAACACTTGATGCTCAGGCTTTGGAAAAGACCATGGATTTCCCTGGATTTGAGCGTGAGGGCCAAGGTTATTTCATCCCCTGCAACTGGATTAAATAACTTGATTGGTAAGGAAGCTAAAAAGACGGCTTTGGCGGATTGCCAAGATATAAGGTGCATGCTCTGCATCTAAGGTGAAAGGTTAACCATCCGGTCAAGAAGGGCTTCAAACCGTTTGGCCTTGACCGTGGGGGTCAGAGGATGACAGTCATAAATCACACGCCAATGATCTACAATCAAAGTTCAGCATCAGACCGCTTCAAAACCCATTTTCACTGACGGGTGAAAAGGCATCTTCTATCTGTAATTTCCAAAAGATAACATTTCTAACACAGAAAAATGGATGCTGTCCCATGCAAACATATATACAGTACACACACAAAAGCATTCTGCACATATATAAGATATGCTGCTCTTATTCAGGAGTCACTCAACCTTGACTTGCTTCTTCCACATCAGTTCATGGCATCATATGCCCTCCTCTGTCCCTCTGTTTCTATATCTTCCTCTCCACCACAGCTT
The DNA here is from genome assembly GCF_004916995.1 of Morone saxatilis. NCBI lineage: Eukaryota > Metazoa > Chordata > Actinopteri > Moronidae > Morone > Morone saxatilis. Next base: position 6,753,919 of record NW_023339796.1, on the reverse strand, counting down.
CCTAAGGCTTGAGGCTTTAAATGGCTTGGGTGCAAAAGTGGAGCCTGCTTCAAATCTCATTTCATGATTTATAATGCAGTGGGTCCTCTAAAGTTCTAATCCATGATTGGTTTACAGCAGCATTTCCACCAATGGTCCAATATACAATTTCTGGCTCATGCAAAAGAGTTCACACAGTGTACATGAGTCCACAGTGTACTACAGTACATGGTCTGCAATTAAAATGTGGACTATGCAAATTCAGTACCAGACACTTCTCTAGGATTGGGGCTTTAAAGAACCTTGCATCCCTCATGAAGCTTATGTTGTCAGTGTGTCTGTTTGTTAACAGAATATCTGAAAAGCTTGTCAACAGATTTTAATAAAATTCTGTGAAAAGTTATGGGTCATGGTACGAGTGAAGATAGTCGTTTGTGGTGCTGATCCACTTAATATTTCTCAGGTTGAGCTTAAAAGTTCATTCTTGACCTTCTAAATAGCTGTTTGACCCAAAAATATCTTATCGCAGTCCTTTTATGTGGTCTTTGTGAAGCTGTCAGCCACATATCATGACCTCACTCAGCTTATAGAGTTTGCTCAGTTATGAAGCTGATGGTTTAGTTGTTATCACATAACCCAGTTATGGAATTTAGGTCATGTGATAAATGTCATTTCCATTTCCTCATGTGGTACTGCATTTAAATATGATACACTGTACAATGGATATAACCAAAATGATCTGTACTAAGAACTGACCAAATGACTGAGTATATGAAATGGGTCGCACTTGGGGGTCTAACCCACAGATAATCATCACTTGACTCTGCAGTTCCCTTCAGTTTTGCAAACGTTCACATCATTGTTTTGGTTTTACAGCCACATCTACTGTTTTGGTTCACTCTTTCTGCTCTCAGTATTATATCCAGATGGAGAAGGCAGCTGTTTTTCGGTAAAAGGCTCCAAAAACCCACTGTTACACTACCTGCCTAGCACCAGACAAGCTTAGTGTCTAACTGGTGAAGATAGTGGAGCATTTAGCAGCTAAAGAGACAGATGAAGAGTTGGTGGTGAATAAACCAAAGCTAAATGGGGAGTCAGTATTAGATTTATATTCATAAGGTGGACACAAACACAACGCCAAATGAATGTTAATGTTGCTCTTTATCTGCTGGATTTTTAAATAGGCAGCTCTTTGCTAGCAAGTTTGCAACATCAACTTTATAGAGAGGAAATAAGTCTCATATTTACACCTGTTTCTGCTGCATCCAAGAAGACAAAAATCAGTTGTTACAGGTTAAATGAAAACAAATGAAACACATGCATCACATAATTGACTACAGTATTTCAATCTGGATAAAATTTGTCAATTTAACTTTTGTTGTCGAAGAATTTCAGAATCAGCTGATTTCAGATCAACTGTCTGTCCCATTCACACACTACATGAACACTTACCCTTTTCCGCTTGAAATGAAGCACTCACTACTACCACCATTAACCCTCTGTCTTTGCTATAATATTGTTCATCTGTCTTAGGTTAAGGAGACACACAGTAGCAGAAACGCCAGTGAAAACCTGACAGTAAACTCCCACGACACCATTTTAACATCCAAAGCTACAACGAAAAGAAGCATTCACACAGCCTTGATTTGGCAGTTCTCATGCAGTCATTGTCTCTGGGGTGATAAACGGCCTCCATCACTGCCACAGCCAATCACAGCCCAAACTAATTACTGGACTGGCAGGTCCTGCATTCATTGTGGGCCTTGGAACCACACATGCCCAGTTTTCTATCTGTTCCTCATTCATGAAAAGGCCATTACCACAAAGCCCGAGTCAGGTGAAAGAGGAATGATGTAGTATGATGTTTTCTCTGTAACAGTGGAAACCTGCCACACATGCCTGCCATGCTGAATGTGGTCTATTTCTTTTTTCTTTTTTTTTTCAATCTTGTTAGCCCCTCAGGGAAAGTTAGATATCTTACGTGTCCAACCTGCAAGCCATCATTGCCTGTTTACGCCTCACAGAACCAATGTTAGGTGAAAATCTTCAAAGGGACTCACTGTGCTGCCACTTAGACAGATAATATGTTCCACTATAAAAGGGTCTTTCATTGACATTTAAATACCATTCCATCCCCATCATTCAGCACAATGCAAAGAAAATTTGTTTCTTTAATACCACCTCTTCTGTTGCTGCTAGTTTTCACCCATACCCAAACATTAATATTAAACCCCATACTCATGGTGTATATAACTGCTCTTTTTCCTCCTCATTTCTTGTTGAGTCAGAGGCACCGGAAGAAAGTCACATTTAACTTTATCTTCCATGGTCAATCTATTTAACACTGTAAGCAGACTGAAATGGTTGGAGTGAAAGTGTCTGGGGAAATATCAGGGCTGGGAAGACGTCCAATGATGCTGTGATTTATGGTTTCATTACTGCATCTAGTAGGAAAGATCCCTGTGTGAATCTCTGCTCTAAACATCTCTGTGCGTCATATCACCTATTAACATCACTCACACACGAAAACACTTGTAGGCCAGAGAGGAATATATACCACCCTTATTCTTGAATCCTACTTAAGCTTGCTATTTTACAAATCTTTGGTAGGCCTAGTAAACCAATTAAAAATATTATTAAATTATTCAGGCAAATGGTGATGTCTGATGAGTCCACTAAGCCTGCCATGGTTCCACTTTATCATATAGTATCTCACAATCAGAGAAGAGGAAGAGGGATATGCTAACTCAACTGGAGTAAGCCATATCTGACAGATTGCATTTTTCTATCCATAAAACATTAATGCAATGAATCACTAAAGATATCGAAATACAGGAGAGCTGGCTGGGTGCAAAGAATAGAATTCTATTTCATTCCTCCGAAAACACACTGTAATATAACTTACTTGGAAATGAAAGGAGTGAAAAATAATGCATAATGCATCTGAAATGGGCAGAATAAAGGGGATACATATCACAGGTATTCATGCAGAGCTATTAGTTTCTTATTGAACTATGTATCAAAGTGCTTTCTTCAAAAGGCCAACAGATAGTGCTATCACTCTGATATACTGACCTATAATTTGGACATTTCGTCTAGACTGTGTCATGAAGTAACCAAAAGTTTCCAAATGCTGGGAAAATATTTCATTTATAAATTACTTTTTTAAATCTCTGACTCATTGTGTCCTGGAATTTAACATTAGGATGAAACTTAAAGCTGCATCAATATTTCACTATTAACAATGGATCAAATAACTGTGTAATGTGAAAGGGTTTTGCTCTTAGTGATGAAGCCATAGAGAATAACTCTGCAGTTTGCCTCCACTCTAATGGAGTGTTTTAGCATCTTTCAGCCTAATGTTTTTGTTTTAAGACCCACACGGTTACTGTTTCGGTTTAGTCTCATTCCTATGTGTTAAAAGGTCAGGTTTTTATGCAATTTTCTATGATGACAAGGTACTATGAACATAATCATGCTTTCTGTTACAACGGACAGTGTGTTCATGGTTTTGGCTCACTGTCAGCTTCAGTTTAACTAAGGCTGGACTGATATCCAGCACATACTTTGTGAAGCTCTGACAAAGGTAGGACATAAACTTTACACTGTTTGTCTCCACAGTCACTTTGTTGATTCTGACAATGGAGTCTTGGTTCAAAACCCTGAGGGATCATGACAGACATTCAAAGTGGAAATGTAGCTGTGCAGAGGAAACAGATCCACAACCTCAATGGAAGAACATCTCATATTAACTGAAAGGAAATACAGTGGCACTGCAGGACCCGCAGAAACCACGTCCTTAAAGCAAGAATCAGCATCAGTCAATCCCTATACCTGGCTTTGTGTCTAGGGGTCTCCTTCCCTGATTACATGGTACATATTCATGATGATAGTGTATGTTAATGAGTTACAGAGTGTTATTGAGTGTAGGTCACCCACGTTTTGGCAGTGCCCAAAGCCCAACACACAATCACTGCAATTATGTGTGTAAAACACAAGAAAATGCAGCCTGTGTAGACAGCTGTATTAATTAAAATAAAGTGTATATATGCTGACACACTGAAAAACGCAGCTGAAACGTCTCCTGTGTAGTAGAGCCTTTAACCATTAGGCTACCAGGGCTGCCACACCACAGTCGATTAATCAATAAAAAGCCCCCCAAAAAAGATAATATTTTAAGTCCTTTATCAAGGAAAAAATGCAGAACTTTTCTAGTTCCAGTTTCTCATCAGTGATAGCCTAGCTGCTTTTCTCTGTCTTATATAATTAAAATTCCTATAATTCCTATAAACATGTTATATGTGCTTTACTTTACACAGAGCCTATAAGCATAATGGCAGCCCATGTCCACACGCTCCATCCAGGTAGACAAATTAATTAGAATATTCATTAATTAAAGGTCCAGTGTGTAACATTTAGTAGGCTCTATTGGCGGAAATGGAATATAATATTCAGAGGCATGTTTTTATTAGTGTATAATCACCTGAGTATAGGGGTCACAATGTTTTTGTTACCCTGCCATTTGTGTTTTTCACATGCTTCACGGCCACCATAGTTTCTCCCTCACGCTTGGAAAGGGAGGGTGAAACGAGTAAGTTGCGATCTGCAACTACACCGCTAGATGCCACTAAATCCTACACACTGGACCCTTAATTCAATGTTATAATTTACCGACACTCATTAGCACATTATTGCCTTGAACATCAGTTTGCTGCACGGCACTAGTTCATAACACCTTAAAGCCTTTCATACAAAGTTGATAGAGCTGCAGTATGAGAGACTGTAAAATGTGATGACAGTGATGAAATCATGTGTAACACATTACAACTGTTGGTATAGATCATCATATTGCATTTTGAAGTCTTACAGCAGGACTGTATTATGCATGTGTTACATGTCATCCAGCTATTAAATTACAGATTTGAGCTTGAAACAAGGTGAAACAAGTGTCACTGTAAAGCCAACAACAGCCACACTGATGTTCCATTGATAAGGACTGGCATTTTACTGGGGGTGTGTGCATAAACATTTCTACATTTGTCTAAGAATCCTCAAGGACATTGCAATAAATCATCCATCTTTCAATATGAGCAAATCCTTTGACACAAGGTTATGTTGGTTTTCCTTCCCCCCGATTTAGCCCAGAGCAATGGATCCCACAGACACTGAGGACATGTGTAGGCATGCTTCACTGCGACAGCTCCATCTGGACTCACCACACGGACCTTTTAATGATCACGGAGCAGGATTCCCTCTCAAGGACCCAGTACTCCTTTATTGAACACTGACCAATGCTTCCTTTGCTATGCCTTTAATCATTATTTTTTTTCTTCTTTGATACGTATTTGATCATATTCAGGCAGAGAGATGTTAAAACTATATATGTATGAGAACTTTTAGTGTTTCATCTTCATCTTTTTAAAATGTACACGACAGGATATTTTTTTGCCCAGTCTCTCTCTGTGTGTGGGTGGTTGGTGTGTAGTTTGATTGAGATATGCGACAGTAGCACTGGTTATGGTAGACCATTGATGAGTGTCCTTGGGCTCCTGGGCTCCTCTCATCACTCTTGGGTGGCTGGCTGTCCCTAGGCGGTGTGAGCGGTGCAGGTCCCTGCTTGGTTCCATTATTTATGACTGTCAATCTGACGTCAGGTTACTCCACCTGTGCTATTCAGCCCACTACACAGAATGTCATGAAAATGTGCAGCAAAAGATAACAGATTTTGACAGAAAAACACTGGGTTGCTTCTGTTCTAGAGACCCAAGTGATGGCAAACACTGCACAATCTTTCCTGTAGAAACTGTATTTTACTATTCCCACAAATGTATGTATGTTCTGACAACATGCAGCATTCATTTGGCTTTTACCTGACACCACAAAGTCTTATGGGGGTTAAAACGCTGACCCAAACAGGCTAGGACCAAGAGGATGATGTGACTAATGGATACTGATCTGGTAGGTCTGAGGCCTTTGTCAGGCACAGGTCTGAGTTTGACTGATTGTTCTGACCTGCTCATCCATCAGTCAGATTGTGACGAGGCAGCTGCTCTTTCCACAGAGGGACAGCCCTGACCTGGCAGGAGGCAGTTACTGTATCCCCTCTACCATCGGCCTCATAAGGCATTCACATTTCCATACCACTGGGGAGAGAAGACGGTCCTGCTGAGCTGAGAGAATAGGTATCCCTGCAGGGTTCTAATTTGAGATTTTCGAGTGGCTGTGGATGAAGGATGCCCTCACAACTGAGAGCACATCTTGTATAAAGGATAACGCAGACAGGTAATTTGACAAGCAGTGCAAACAAAAGTGACACTGTAAGTTCACTTAATATATTCATGTTATGAATGTCTTCTATGAAAACAGCTTTGTAATGTTGATGCTTTTATTTATATGATGAATCACGCCACCATCAGCTCAGAGAGTTCAGTAAAATTACATCTGCACAAGTCAGGGCGCAGTAGGGCTGCATGCAAATGAAACAAGTATTAATCAATACTGTATTTCCCCCCACTAAGTGAAGCGTTAACTATTGCACTATTTCAGGAACACGGCATTTGAATAAATATTTGATTAAGCTGGAACAGAATACATGCATGTTTGACAAGAAAAATCCATCACAATTTTTGGTTAATGCAAATGGCATTTTCTTTGCTATTAATGAGGGAGGCTTTTCTCTGTACGGCAGCAGGGCAACTTACAACCAAGAATCCCATTAACACATTGTTTTTAAAATGTCTGTGTGACATGCCTGTTGATGTGAAAATGTGATACGAGGAAGAACACGGATCTTAACAGTGTTCATAAAGCATGGGCGATAAAAGAGAACACAGAATACAAGGACTACAATGAAATCCCAAAAAATACTTGTGGATTAACTCCAAGCTCCATTTTTGTTGGCCTGCCATGTTGCCATGGTGACCTCAACATGTTGAGCTGCCTTGCTGTCAATACACTGAATTAATAATTTGGTAATTGTTGAGAGTGATTGAAGGAGAATGGTTGAATGGTAAATGGGTTGGCTTTAGTCTGTAAGTACCCAGAAGGCTCGTGTGTATTTATAGAGGATGTACAAACAAAGCAATGATGGGCCCTATTTTTAAAATGGTGAATGTCACATAAAGGAGTTGAAGTTTTAAGCAGATAAAGATGTTTTCTTATTTCGGCACACACGTGTTTTTATTATCTTTTGGTGATTTGTGGTTAATTTTACCATAGAAAAACATCTGTCTGTCTATATATTGCTTCATCCTCAAAGTTTCCATATATAAATTATATTATATTATATATATATTCCATATTTATAGGTTTTCATTCAATCCATCAGTGCAAAACAGAGTTATTATAGTTTTGTATTTTTCAGTATTTTTGATTTTTATTTTGTTAATTCAGTATAGTTTCAATTAGTGTCCAGAGTGGGTTTGCTCATTTCAGTTTTAGTTTAGTTTTTGCTAGTTTCTGTGTTACTTTTAGTTATTTAAAGCAATAATATGGGGGGTATTTGTCAGATGATTCAGAATTGGTATTACAATACAAACCCAACACTTTGTGAATGCAATTGATTGACAGTCACGTAGACATCTCATGTTTGTTTAACCAAATTGACAAACACTGACAAAGACATTTCCTGTATATTTTTATTTTTTATTTTAGTTAGTTTTGCAAGTTTACAATATTGTTTCAGTTACTCTTTAGTTTTTCTTTCTTTAACTAAAATTGTTTGCAAATGTTGCTATTAATTAGCGGGAACACATTATACTGTAACAAACTGTAACACAGATTGAATGGCACAAATTACCATCTGTTGATGTCCGTGAATAAACCCCACGGGACAAAAAACATGTAAAGAAAAGAAAAAAATATGGGAGGATCTTGTATGGAGATACACTAAATGAAATGCATACACAAAAAGCTCTCTGAGTCAGTTTAATTCATAATAAAATAAAAAACAAAAAACAAAAAACAAAAAAACAGCATGTTTAAATGCCTGTCAGACATTTGCTATTTATGTTGTGATTCATTCATAATGTATGAGGTGATGAAAATGAAAATGTCAGACTGAGACACAAGCCTGTAAAAAGGTAATACAGCTCTTAGTGAAACATGCAGTCATATTATTGTGATTGTCTGTGTTGGGTCTGTGTACGCATGTGCGCACATGTCACAACACTGATACAAATCTTTACAGGAGAAAATGTAACAGTGTGTAACAGTCATGTAAGTAATGTGAGTAAACACACATGTTAAAGCCTTAAATGAGTGTAGCCATGTAGTGATAATGTAATTCCAAAGCACAGTGTAGTGCAGAGGGTGAATGCATTGGTTTACACACAGAATAAGACAACAGATTAGGAATATAAATGTGTAGACTGTAATACAACATAAAAATAGTCTAAGTAACCTAGAGGGATCTTTTGAAGTCTGCAGATTTGGTTTACTTCCCACGTTTTTTAAGCTCTTGGTGGGCAAAACATTAAAATTTGTGAAATTAGGTAGAGCTGAAGAGGGCAGGCCATAGGAGCAGCTACTGTCTGAGTGATGAAACCTGGGAGACTAACTCCAACCCTAATTAAAGCAAACACAATTAAGCCATTTAATGCTTTAAAATCCACCCCCCCAAAAAAATCTGAATGTCAGTAAAAGCCAGAATTTTCATCAAGACACACAGTGAAAAGAGGTGAAATCAGCTAACACTCTACATGAACAGTTGTATGCCTGTCCCACAAGTACAAGATACTTTCGTAATCGTGTTTGTCCTAGAATCTACCAACCCGTGTGTGTTAGAAAACAGAATCTTTACCATTTGCTTTAGTACAACAGAAATATATAAGTAGCTTGGAAATGCAGATATTAAGTTAGTGTATGAAGTACTGATAAAGCCCAACAGTAAACTAAAAGAGACATAATACAGTTCTCTCAGAAACATTTATGTTCCTTTATTTCCAATCCACCGTGAGCCAAACACAAAGTAACACTTATGTAACCTGGATTCAACATTCAGCCATATTCTTCCCACAACGAGTGCGGCTCCGCAGTTAGCTTAATCGGGATTGATGGTACAGCACATCGGGTCTAAATTTAGTCTCCCCAAGAACATTCCTCTCCTTGCTGTTGCTGTGGGGCGAAGCTGAGGTTTTCAGATCCTCCACGGTCACACGCACAGGATGGGAGGCAGTGGAGCTTAAAAATGCACTCCTATGTCACACTCTGCCCTCCTCCTCTTCTCCCCATGCCACACTCTCTGTTTCTTTTTTCTCTCCCTCCCTTTATCTCTCCATGCACTGGGATTTTGTGGATCACTTACTCAGGGAAAACCCCCTGAGGAAACAGGATTCTGTGTGCAGAGGTTCAATTTCTAAAATTCACTCTTATGCGGATCAGCTGAAATATAAAGCACAAATCAAACTGGATCATTAATAGCTGAGACTTGCTAATTTTCAGAGCTTGACACATCATACATTCACAAAAAAACGGTTAAATCCCAATACGTTATTCAACATAGGCATATCATACTGCACAGCCTTAGCAGCACTCTGGGGAGATATTCGCTGTTTTTTTAATTTGCATCTGCGCCTCTGTAAAAATGGCAAAAATAGAAAAAAAAGACACTGGAAGAACCTTCAGGCAAACCATTATTATTTTGCCATGATTTTATTTTCAAGAAAGAAGCAGCAAGGCAGTAGCAAAAGCCATCTCATTACAATACACATTTTAAATGTGCCTCTGGTCTATAGACTGACTAGCAGTAGAGGCCGTGTTCTGTTATATGTCTGTATTGTGGCCAATGTATTAGCAAACCTTTAAACAAAAGGCCTAATGTACAATAACTGTTTGCGTTTTAAACCACTGCCCCCGTGGTCTGGTTACATTTACAGTGTGCAAATCCAAAACAGACCTGAGTCAGGCTGGGTCCAAATAATATTCATCCAAACTGGTGTTGAGGCCCCCGTTGTATTTCTGTAGGTTTCATGTCGGTGTGTCAGTATGTCAAATATCTGAGGGACTTTCAGGTCTTTTTTGACACAAATTGAAATTGAAATTGAAAGTGAA
>NW_023339796.1:6737784-6743878 GCF_004916995.1 Morone saxatilis | reverse complement strand
CAAGGGGCAATTTGGTTCACAACAGGTAGCCAACAACAAGGAAAAACAACATGCATTCCTACTCTGCTCATTAAATGCTGCTGCCAGTGTTGTTGTTCTGTCTCTTTTTGGGTCCTTCTGGTTCATTTTTAATCGGGTATAATTATTGGCAGGTGTATTTGGAAAAGATCTCACTGCCCACAGTCTTTTTCTTACAAATTAATTTATGCGGGTTTGGATACATTTTGGATCAGATCCAATGTGATATCCTCTCTGACTTGATAAGGGTTAGTGAAGGATTGCAATCATGGATAGTTAACAATGTGGAACCGTGGTATTCAATGTCAAAGGTGAACACCTAACTCCACCTCCACAGCCTAATTTTTTAAGGGCGCCAAAAAACTTGGATGCACAGACTGTTTGTTTTAGGCTGTTTGAATAAACAACAATGCCGCTTTTTTTTTTTCTGGAGAAAGCGCAACCTCTATATAAAATATGATTTATTTCCCATAAAACATCAGGCAGAGACAAAGTGTTTTTAAATTCAGTTGGCAAGATAGAGATACTGTTGAGAAACAATGGAGTCTGCTCCATAATAAGCTCTGAAAGTGGCATCCAGTGTTTTCTTTCAATAATAAAGTGCCTCTTGGAAAATTAAAGTCTGGCATATGTAAAATGAATTTTGTTTTCATCAATATCCTTTAAAATCTACAATGCAGAGGATTAAAAAGTGAATGTAATTTGGCAGCAGTTACATACAAAAACTGATCGCCTGTTGACTCTTTGTTGCATTTTTCTAACATACAACATCATTTTTTAATTCACTTACTGTGAAGATAATACATTTTTCTCAATAATTTAGGTATGTCCAAAACACAATGTATGTATGTTCTGTATACATTTTATGTTTGTTTGCCCTATACACGACAGTTATAAGCTTAAAATTAATACCAAGTAACTAACTAAAACCATGAAATAATGATTAGAGAAACTGACTTTCTTGCCTGCAAGGTAACACGCATGTATGTTGACAGAGAGGAGTGAGTGTTTGTGCTCTCATTAGTCTGCCAAAGAGGAATACAAAGTATGCCAAGACCAGTACTGCCCCTTTAGCTGTCATTCTAACATTAGTAAACTGCATCCTTCGACCAATAATCCCATCTTTATCCCAGTCCCATCAAAACATGTCATAGCCCTAAGGCAACAAAGTATTGAAAATATCTCATCACGAGAGGATTAAAAGAGAACAGATGGAGGAAGAAATATTCTGAGGTCAAAGGTACCCTCTGGAATGGGATTTCTACTTGGGCGAGTACCTGAAGATGTAAATTAAAAGGGGCCAAAGATAGATCTTGGTGGTTGCCATGAAAATGATAACTGTACACTGGATGAAGGGACTGTCATCAAACTCTAAGACTGAAAAAGTCAACACAATAAAGCATATGACAGCACAACTGCAAGGGAATATGGAGAGTTGTCTACATAGATGGGCTGAGTGATGTACTTGAGGCTATGAAGCCTGAATTAACTGACATGAACTACAGTTTTATATTGTTTGAAAATACTTGCTAACTTTGTCCAAAATGCAAAGAATTGTTTAGTTTCATCTTATGTCTTATATCTTATATCGCTTATTGATGTTTTGGCCTTGTGGGGGCAGTGGAAACTTGTGTGACCACAAGAGGCACTGTAGAGCAATAATATGGTCTTTGGCGACACCAGAATGGGTGACATGAAACCATGCATTTATTAAAAGAGCTGCATACGGTGCAGCCAATTAGCCCCAGTGGACAACCATGGTACTACAGCTTTTTCCCCATAGGCCACCATTATAACAGAAAATATTTGAATCCATGAAGGTTTTATATTTGTAAAACACTACCAGAGCCCAGAAAAACAAGTTTTAAGTGCATGACATCATCCCAATGCAGAGTCTATGGGCCAAGCAGGACCGAGGAAGCAAACCCAGAAGGGAGGAGCCTTGTTTTATGTGCTGTGTGCCATCTTAAAGTCCGGTACCCAGTTTGTATCATACATCCATTCATGATATACATTTTTGCTGAAGCCAAAGAGCAGTAATGCATATTGCATGACAGTGGCGGCAATACCCTTTTGCCAATAGATGAAAAGAAGACCTTAAGCATATGTTAACAATGCAAGTTTCAAAGCATAAAAAAAAACGCTAAATGTTTTATTCGATAGAAAATACATTTAATTCAGTATTTGCTGAGCCTTAAGGGATGCACAGAAGGCATTTTGGTGAGAAATATCGAATGTAAATAAACCAGTGTTTGTTTACAATGAAAACTCCACAGGGTACCTTTTAAAAAAAATAAACTTAGAGATCCCTTTGAAGAATGTGACACTTGGAGCAGTATGATTAAAAATAAATCCATATTGTGGTGTTGTGTGTCTTAGCTGGGGATATAATCATTATTTGTTTTTCATTTTGAAAAATAGCCAAGAAAAGAGACTGATTATTTTGTATTTTAAGCAAACCTCACTAAAGGTTGCATATACTGAGGTTATTAACTATCATGAGGTTACTTAAAAAAAACAGGATGTATTCGTTCTTGCAACCCCCGAAAATTCAATACAGACACAGCATACGGTTTTGGGATGAAACCCTTTAATTATAGCCTTTTCAAATTATATATTGAAACTAATTAGTCTCACCTACTACTCTTGAATGCAAATTTAAAACAACTTCTCATTAACCAGTTTAACGATAATTTCTAGGAGGTCATGAGGCCAACGCTCCTAATCTCACAGTGAATATAAATACCGGTGAGAGGGCTAATCAATGATAAATTAATGCATAAACGACTTGATTGCTCATTTCCTGTCTGGAGGCTGCATTTCATCTGTGTCTTTTTACAAAAAAAAGCAGTCTATTACATATACACGTGCGTCCACCCTAACCAACACACACCCCTGCTCCTTCACCTAGGGATGTTTCTCTGCTGATAAACCAAATAAGTTGCTTTCTATTGTATGAAGCAGCATCCCAGAGGCTGCTAGTCAAGGTTATTGATCAACACTCACCTTCATAATTGCATTGCCGTCTATTTAATTTGCTGTTAAGCTTCTCATTAATTACCCTGTTTTCCATCTGGGCATAGCTATTAATCTCTTAGTCTTTGATCTGTTTAATATGCTTTGTGGACTAGTCTTGACATCTACAGTTGTCTGAACACATTCGGAAGTCCACTGACTTGCATTGTGAATGTCAATGGACTAGAGGAAAAGAAATGTACGCGAGCAGAATGCAAAAGAAAGACAGTTGCGTGTATTTGGAGAAAAAAAGCAAGAGAATACTTCTGATTGAGAGATCTTTGAACTCTGACAGCAAGAAATGCCTTGGAGTGCCTGTGAACTGGCATTTACTAAACAAAAAGCACAAGACCATGGAATCCATCTAAAATTGTGATCTTCTTTGAGATGTTTCACACTTGAGGGAGGAGGAAAATACAAAAATTAGTCTGGTCTCTGTCCAACCTTTCTCGTGCCAAACCACAAAGCATCTACACATCATTTTGAAAACTAATCTTGAGTGCCTTATCCAGGGTGAAAACTGACTTTCAAACTCAATCTCCCCAGCAATCAATCTTCTCCTGGCAGGCTAAGTCTGTCGAAACTAGCAGCAGTGGCTATGAAGAAAGTAACATTTCAATTTCTCTCTTCAACTCTTAGTGGCACCCAGCATATGTTAGCCTTGGCACTGGATGGAACCATTATGAATGAGCGACAGGGGTGTTCTTGTAGAAGGAATTGGACAGATGAAATAATTCATCTGAGCTTTCGCTCTCAAACAGGTGGATTAGAAATTAAATCTTTGGGGGTTGGAGTGGCCATGAGGGTACAAAAGGAGTTCACTTGAGTGAACCTGCTGCTTTATGTTACTTGAAACTACTAAATAAAGAATTAGAAATGTTACTGGTTTGAATGAATGGCTCTGTATATACAATGCATGTAGGTATTATTGCGTTTCTGTCTTGATAAGAGATAATACCTCACACTGTTGAGAATTTCTCAATTCTGATTCATGAGAACCAGAAAATCCAAGAATGTCAGAGTTTTCTGACATTTTGTGGAGAAAAATAATAGACGGACAACTGATAATAAAAATAATAAGCTGCATTCCAAATATAATTTATAACACAAAAAACATTATACACTGCAAACTTGAAAATAGCTAGAGTTAACAATTATGGTATGCAACTAGGCCTTTAAGCTTTTTCTAGGGGTTGCTGTATAAATCTGAACTGTCAGCTCTAGTTGGTTCCCCATAGTGATTGGCCAAATGTCAAGAGACAGAGAGAAAATCCCTTCCAGTATATCCATCTCAAATGAGTGACAAAAATCAATGGGTGAGATGCTTATCAGGAGCATGTAAATAATTCATTGTGAGCGCATGGCAGGTGTATAATTGATCAAGGGGCAATAAGTTGTGGTGATAAATATTTCAAGGGTGGCTGAGAGAAAGAGAAGGAGGCTGCACATGTCAACAGATCCCACAGTTGGGCATTCTCAACAGGAGACTGGTCTTATTTAGTCTCCACAATTGTGCAGTCATTTTCTCTGAATGCGTGTGTTGTGCTGAGAGCTCTCCCTGAAATGATGGGGACGGCTCCCATGGTGAAGATCAAAGGGCTGGAACATGCACAGGCTAGCTAACGGTGTATTGTTCATGTCTATGGATCAACTCTGACATCCCAAGGGCCAGACCCATGGAATTGGTTGGGCCTTGAGGGGGCACACACTGGTAAGAGATAGTATAGCAGTCACTTGTAAGGGATAGTTTGTGACTCTCTCACTGCTCACTGAATGTATTTTCTGTGTAGGGAATTCATAACAGGTAACTGATGGGCAGACAACCTTTGTGATCTAACAATGCCATACTGAGAGGTAGAAACAACCCTCAAGATCCTTTTTTTAAAGCAGCAATATAGACTTTGAACCGATTGGGAGCAGAAAGACTGAAGCCTGGAAATGGAAATGGTAAGTATCATGCCTTCTCCTTTCATTCATCCAATATTGCTGAGGGACTATGATATGCCACTATTGACACAAGCAAACTAGCATTAACATGCCCTAAATGTAAAATGGATAATTGTAGTGTTTTGTTTAGTGGTTTTCACCGTAGGCATGGACTAATTAAACTTTCAGTCCCACAATTTGGATATCTATGTCAACTCAGGGTATTTGCAAACACCAAGTAATAATCTGATTCCAGCACTCTCTTTTAAACACGTTCTCACTCCGAACTCGTCAAATACCGCAGCTTGGTCAGTGCCCCTTCGCTTCAAAATATGACACTGTAGGTATCCCGCTCCATGGTCAGGTAAGCAATAATAAATATGCAATGTCTGGTTACACTTTCAAGCTAAAATTACATAAAAAAACATTGTGAAACAGTCACAGTCTGTTTAGGTAGACACAAAACTGCTTCGTGATTAGTCACAAAAATACTTACGTTACATACTGACATAACTTTAGTACATGAATAAAACGTAACCTACGTTTACAAGTTTACATTTCGTTTTTTTGAGGGGCGGTAGTAGCTCAGTCTGGAGTGTGGACTGGTAGCTAGAGAGTTCTACCTCCTGTGCACTGTTGAGGTGCCCTTGAGCAAGGCACCTAACCCCTAACTGCTAGTGGAGCACCAGTAGATGGCAGCCCATCACTCCACCATCTCTCCACACTTGTATGTCTATAAGCCCTGTGTGTGCATGACTGTTTTTAGAGTGTTTGTGTGTAAACACTGAAATGAATCCCACTGGGGATTAATAAAGTATATCTTCTTCTTTTTTTGTTTACAGCTCTCTCCTGAGTTAAAGTTCTGTGTTTATTTGACCCTACCACCTCCATACATTGACTTTCTTGCCCTTTATAGTACGTCACCTGACTTTGACAGAGGGTGAGTCCAGAAATGACAGAGGGATACCTAGGGCGTCATATTTTGAAGGGGAGGGTTTCCTACCAAGCTGCAGTATTAAAGGTAGGGTAGGCAATCCTGTTCAGAAGCACGTTTTGTTATACTGGGTGAAATGGTCCCTCTGCTGTCAGAGGAATCAATTCGTTATGTCTTCAGAAAAAAGAACGGAAAAAATCA
>NW_023339796.1:6723828-6737684 GCF_004916995.1 Morone saxatilis | reverse complement strand
ATAGTGAAATAATTATATATGTATTTTACATAAAATGAATCGGTATTTGAATGAATTAATGACACATTTAATAACACATTTATGTATTTATATATATTTATATATATTTAATTGTGGCACTTTTAGTCCTCCATAGTCCTGGAGTAGCGCAGCAAGATGAGAAGTTCAACCAAATTGTTACAATTCAAAAAATATATCCAACTGCATGAAATATCATTGGAATCCTTTTTTTAATAGAATGAGGTCAGACCTTGCTGTAGAAGCTTGAAAGCCTTAACTAAAAGAATGTAAAAAAGATAATACAGTGACTTTGAAGAGGAGACTGTATTCAATGTGGATTGATCTCATCATTGCAGAAACCTGATTCACTTAATCAAGTCAGTACTGGCATTCTATAGACTGCTGTATATGTACAAATGTAGTGGAATAAATGTATGACATCTTAAAAATTATAATATTCATGTATAAAAGTAGTAATTTAAACTGCATTCCGCCCATGTACTTACTTTACACTTGTGGCACTGTGGTAGGATTAGAATAATTCTGCAGCATCTCGAAGCAGAATCAAATAGTGCTCTTTACAGAAAGAAACAGAGCAATTTGTACTGCACATGAGACTTACTTATATGAGAAAACACAGTGTATCCCACAGTAAACATAACTGATGTTTTCAGCATAGAACTGGCATGATGGCTCTCCTTTGTTTGTTTCCACTGCCCTTAATTGTTTCCAATAAGATACATGACACGTCTCATTATAGATGATTAATTACTATCAGACGGTGAACTGTGGTGTGAATGCGAGAGACAAATGAAAAATGGGAAAATAATCTTCATAGCACCTGTGAAAGCCTGTGTTTTATGTGGGAGTGCATAAATATTTATTTTATTGAATCAAATTTAACCCCCTAATCCATCGCCTGTACTCATAAACTGAGAAAACTATGAATATTCATCGGAGTATATCAGTGAACAGAATTTAATTCACAAAGTTGTTTCTGAAATTTCCATCTTGATTAGTTCACACTGAACTAAATGGGGAAAACAGCAGCAATGTAATTCATCAACATGGAAATGAAATGAATATCATATTGAGGCATCACATGTATCTAATCTACAGAGAGTGTTACGGACTGTCTCAAAGCTGTAAGGGATTAGAAAGTTAATGATATATTTGAGAAGCACTTTCTAAACACTCCATTTTGTGAAGAAAAAAAGGAAAATGTTTTAAAAATTTAAGACGTGATTATGTAATATGAGATTATATAATGTCCTTGTAATGAATCATTTTGTAAAAGAAGATGTACCTTCTTCTCACCCGCAAAAAAAAATTCACACAGCACCATGTTGACCTCTGATGGAACAAGCTAATCCCTCATTGTTACTGGATTTACAAAGACACTGCTTTCCCCTTCAACTGGAGCATTCATTGAATGAATCATCCTTCATAAATTAAACAAATATAAAACAAACACTCATAATTAGGCGCCTGAATAACCACAGATTGAACCTGAACGTCTACTTATGTTTGTTTTTTAATTAGAATACATTAACAATGTTCGGCTTTCTTTAGCATGAATTCTCTGGAGGGGGGGACGGGAACGTCAAATAAAATAGCAAGGGAATTCTTTTTCACTGGGAGACAAACAAAACTCAGATGTTACACAAGCTGAGTTATCTTATTTGGTTCACGCATTCTAAAAAAAGCCTATTTGGCTGGGAATTAAACATATTATAAGGAGTTTTTAACTGATTATCAAACAATCTCAGTTTAATATTGATGCCTCTATATGACCTAAATAAACAAACAAGACATCATAGAGAAGATTGGCTATTTCTTTATAGTTATTCTTAATGCCTGCCACCAGGTCGGATTCAGTCGGATTCCCCTTGAAATCAGACAAGGGAGGCAATGGAAACACTACTGCTTAAGTGCACAGGGGCCACAAAAATCAACATAAAATGATAGTTCCTTGTAGCTGCTTTAAAGGACCAGTGTGTTAGAATTAGTGGCATCTAGGAGGTGTAATTGCACAATGCAACTTCCTCACTTCACTGTGCCCTTCCAAGCACGAAGGAGAAACATGTAAAAAACGCAGATGGCCCTATCTAGAACTGTATTTTCAGGCTATTATACGCTAATGAAAACATAGTTATGCATAATATATTCGATTTCTACCATAAGTCCTCCTAAATGTTACACACTGGACCTTTAAGTGCAAGATATAAAATCTTTTTTTCAAAACAATCTATTTTCTTTGCACAGCCTTTGTTAATGGATGATGTGACTCTTGCATATTCTTTTTAAGAGCACATCATCAGTGAGGTTTTGAATAACTTCAGAAAAGTCAAGGTCACCTACATAATAAACACCACACAGCCTTGAATTGTGAGAGGAAAGTGTTTATCTTTTACTCACGTCTATTATATTTAGACTATAACTATAAGTCTGCATTATCCGATGCAATAACACCACCTCCTCATCAGCAACCCCCTGGTAAAGTTAAGTACAGTGTATTCATGTTACAAATAGATGGTTTAAAATGCTTCAGGAGTACATAGAAAAGACTGTAGATATGTAAGGAGAGGAGAACCTTGGGAATCAACTGAAGTATATCATTCTTTATGGAACTTATTCCTTATGAAACATTGCCCTAAATGAAACATAATGGCAAATGATTAACATTAAGATGGAATTCTATGCACATCCATATGCTCTGATTAAATCACTTCCATATATTCACAACTTTCAAGGCATAAAAATCTTTCAGATATCCCCGCACTGCTTTCAGATACGACTGGATTAATTTCACATTCTAATCTGCGGAGTTGAGCATCAAGGCTAAGAATCTTTGACTGTCTCCGGTTCTCTGCCCACATCTGAATGACCCCCCACTGTGTGAGAAAGGATTAAACTGTAATATGAATCCTTTAGTCTCCCTTTAGTCAACTCAACTCAATTATGCACCCAACCTGGGCAAAATTTTTATGTTGTAATATAATTGAGAGATCATAACTCAGCTGGAAGACGCAGATGGAGATTGTGAAGTACCTGACCTTACCTGATGCCTATTGACAGAGCTCCCTTTTTAAGATTGAATTATGGATTTGCCATTTGTGCCTTGGATCCCATTTTCTAGAGCCATGGGCCATATGTTAATGGATGATTTTAATTAAATATTTCCAAGTTTTAACTTTTTAAAGACTTTAAATGACTTCAGCTATGCAGCTACGGGCATGCTAATATTTGTTACTGCTGTTGGTGGGATATCTGAACCACTGGTATCCTTCTGGGCAGGAGAATCAATATCTATCTAATGGGGGCACGTAATACGATAATATTGGGCAATTATCAGTGCAGGGGTATGATTAGTATTATCGCTGTTAACCTCTCAGCTTTCAGCAGAAAAAAATCTGGCATCTCATTGAATATTCCAACAGTGTGACACATAAATGGCGGAGGAAAAGTCATTTGACTCATTACAAAAGGACCATACTCACTTTCTTTGCCTCTGGATTTAATGCTTTAATTCAAATTTGAAAGCATGGTACGTTACGCAACACAGATATTAAAGTGGAACACCTTAACATTGTTATCATCCTCATGCTGGTTAAACGTGTATTGGCAAAAGTGCAACCGGTATAGGATTTATTAGACAGATAGTAATATTTGAGAAAAATAAAACTCAATAAAATGGTTAATATTTAGTTATGTTTTTTTAAACATAAATACATAAGATAAACAAACACTGTATTGCTTTTTTACGGTTGAAAGTAAATCTTACAGTAAATATACTGTAAGATAAATTCATTTTGTAAAAAGTATCAGTAAATGCCATAGTAATATAAAGCATTTTCAATACAAACATATATTAATCAAAACACATTCATTTCATTTTGTACCTTGGAAACAATCTCAACTCCACTTATAAGCTTGTTCCAGAGCTTTCAACTGTATCACACAGTCTTTATCACAGATGGACTTTGGTCAAGAACATGAATGATGTCACATTCTTGATTTTGAAAATACTAGTTTGATAAAACAATCCTAACTGATGGCTGACAGATAGAGTTGAAATTTAAGAAAAAGGGTACCTTAAGTTGGGATTGCTTTGTCAAACTAAATTGAAAATCAAAGGTCAGATATAAATAAAATGCAGCCAATAAAGCATTTATTACTGCAGTTACTGTTTCCCATTTCCTTATACATGCTGATACGGATATATCAGATATAGCTACAATTACCCAACACTGGCTGATAATAAAGGGTCGCTGACGTATCAGCCCCTGCTCTAAAACTGATAATAGTGACTCTGAATGCAATACATATATGTCAAAAACAATGTGACCTTGTGGACGACCAGCATTATAGTGCACTGATAAAATAAATGCTTTCCCAGTGCACTGGGAAAGGAGCAGGGGTATCGATAAACCTTGCACCCATCTTATTATTGCAGATGGCCACCTAAATACATAAATGGCCACCTATTTTGTGTGCTCTCATAAACCTCTGACATTCCCCTCGTGGATGACATCCAAGCAGACAATATCATTCAGTGCCTCTGTATCCTGTTGGGCTGAGATGACTGATAACTATCTCCAATTTCCACAGGGCTTCTCAGATCTTTTCTTGGATTGCCCATGATTGGATAAGTGGTTGAGAATATGATCAACAGTCTCTCTTTACCAATAATGCCTTGCAGTGAAATAAAAGAATCACAGGTAGGACCTCTCCCCTGTGATAAACCTTGGCCATAAAAGGTTCTCTCATCGGGTAATTAATCTTGCAGGGGGTGGTTAAATTTCATGCTAGTGCTTAAGTTCAAAAGGTAGAGTCCACTGAGATTACTGACCTCAGCAATTTTTGTATGGCAGTGACTCTTTGGCTGAGTGGCTGAATCTGGTGCAATAAAGAAAGGAAACTGACAATGTTCAGAGAGAAAAATAGGGAATAAGTTGTTTTGCTGACCCAAAGGCTTCTACTGTTTTGAACAGACGGAGAGAAAAGTTTCACGGTTTTCCTCTTATCGACAATCATTGAACATCATGCTGGGAATGAAGCTGTGCTGTGCTCCACACATTTTTGCAGTTTCCTTTCATTCATTATTCACTGCAGTTATAAAAGTGTAAAACGACTGCTCCTTGCCAATAACAATCTCCTCACCAGTTTTCACACACTGGCACGTATTTTTTCACCTCTCTCTGACCCGGGTTCAACGGCCTACTCTAAAATAGCTTCAGCACCACGCTGTGTTAGAAGTGCAAAATCTTCTATGTGGCATATCACTGGAGGTGTCTGGTGCCACTTAAACGTTCACACCCTCTCTCAATGTCATGGTACACTTCTTCCAACTCCCAGCTAAGGGACAACAGGTCGCAGTGAATCGTCCTTCTGTTTATCTAGCCATCGTGCTACCACTGTGCAGCCCTCAACCGTGGGCGTACTGTTGAGCTACAGAGAAAAGCAAAGTCACTCATCTGAAGGGTTATTATTGTGTCAACTTTGCTGAATGCCTGCCAGCCTACTATCACAGACAACCTTTTTCTGCTTAAGAGAACAATATCAGTGTGCAGACGGTACATTTTATGATTAGATAATCCAATTAAACTTCTTATAACACACCTACAGTATATTGCCTTACTATTTAGAATTGGTTTAATTCTTTTGTCATTCTTGTGCCTGTTACTGTACTATCCTGCCTTTTTACTGTTGTTACTGTTACAGTAACTTATGTAACTTTGAAACACTTCATAACTAAACTAACTAAATATTAGTCAATATATCATCATTGGGAAATACTTATGTATCTAGGGATACTAATCCTAGTGTACCAATACACTGGATCATTATCAGCGCTGATAAGGTAAATAAAGTACAGTTTTTTTTTTAATGTTCTTTGTCAATCTACAGCCACAGTAAACGCTGGCCAATTTTTTTGTGTGGTGTTCAAATTATAAAATGAGGTACTGGAATACATATCTGGAAAGAAAAACTTGGATTGTACACCCCTGTTATTATAACAGTCGAGCTGTTCGATTGTTCTGCCTTACATCAGACAAAACTCTTTACAGATGAGTTAAACATTTCAGAGTGTTACAGTAAAGTTAGAAAAAGGCAAAGAAAACGAACAGAGTAAGAAATCTGTTAATGATGCAGAGCTAAATGTGGCAAAAAAGCTTATGGTGGGGTTGTGGCTAATGCACAGAGGACCCTTTCATTCCATGGACCGCCTTTCCACAGAAGGGAATCCATCCATCTTGTGGCATCAATTATTCATTTAGTTCGGTCTCTTTCCAACACAGTTACAAGACAAAAGCTTTCTCTTGGAATTGTGGCTGAAATATGAGAAAAGCTCTTCCTCTCAGCCTGACAGCCTCCAACAAAACATGTGTAGAGGTATCTCACTAACAGACTCAATATACTAGGGACATGGGAGGCTGAGATTTTGCATAAATAGATGAAACAACTTAAAGTTTCATAACATGCAATAACACGAAAAACAAATAAAAAACATATGCAACTTTACAAAGTGCATGTTATAATAGGAAAGTTCATTAGATCCTATATATTAACATGAGCAATGGCCTTTAATGTAAAGCCCATGCAAATATCTCGGATCAGCAGCACGCAGTGGGCGGAAAGTGTGGTGGATATTCACAAGTAATGACTGCTCATGCTTATCATGTGAAGTGCAAAGTATAATTTACATCACTGTATGCATTACATCAATAAACCATAAATAACAATGCACCACACTGTATAGGCACTGAGTGTCACATATATACAATATGCTCGTATTCATATAATTGTCCTTTGTTATCAACCGTCGAATGCCACTGGTCATTATCGAGACATGACTGAACCCCTCATCAGGCTGATCCTGTTGTCGCTGTAGATATAATTAACAGAGTCTTGCTGGATAATCCTTAATTATTTGTGAGTGAACTAGATGATACTCGCTTATTGTTGTTGTGGGAGAGCTGTTGAGACCAATCAGAGGATCAAGAAATCGCTGATAATCAGTGTAGGCAAGAAATAAAGTTAATTCCTAATTTAATTGGCATTTCAGACAGAAAGGAATTAATCCATATTAGCTTATTTCTTACTGGGGAACTTTATGGAGGTTATTCAAGGTCAGTATCTTCCAGGGATGTTCCATGCCTCCGACTGCTTTCATGGGCTTAACTGCCCTTTCTATTAAAATCCCCTCATTAAAGCTGATAGAAGATCTTTGGACTGTTTATACTGTCGTAGGTGAAACTCAGAACAATTGCTTCTGCTTACTGGACAATAAGAAAAAAAAGACAAAGGTTGGAATATGCCTGATATCCACTATATTGCTGTTGTATTGCAGTTGTATTACCCTACAACTGTCCAATAATACAACCCTATCGCCAGTAAAGTACATGGATAATTCTGGGAAAACAATATAATCTGCCCATTATTTTCTTGGTTGTATTGGCCATAAGCTGTCTGAAAAGTCTAGAAATATAGTCAAATGTCCATTATGATTTCCCTCAAGGTTAAGTCTTCAAATATCTTGTTTTGTCTGACCAACAGTCCAGTACCCAAAGATATTCAGTTTATTTCCATGTGACAAAGAAATGAATTAAATTATCCCAATTGAGAAGGTGTAACTCCTAAATGGTTTGCATTTTTGTTAAAAAATAACTAAAATGATTATTTGATTATGAAAATAGTTGGAGATGAATCTTCTGTTGACTGAATTGATTGACTAATCATTGCAGCCCTTGTTAAATTACCTTTAGTCCAATTACAAAATTTCTCTACAATATCTATGAATGGCAACTACAGTATAGTTAAGGTTACAAAAAAACATTGTGGTTATGACAAATAAACTTTGGTTAACAGTTAGGGTATGTTTATGGTTAGGGAATTAAAACATTTTACCAATTGGTTAAGGTCAGTTAAGGCATTTGTCTTACTGATTGGTTGCCAAATGTCAAGAAGGCAGGTTCCAGTCTGAGCCTGCCAGAGGGCAGAAGCCAGAAAAAGAAGTGAAAGAGGTAGGAACAGAAAGGAGATACCAAGCCAAGAAAGTCCCAACTATAGCAAGAACATTTTAGTTGTTGTCCAACTCAACAAAAAAGTATTTTGGTTTAGCTTCTAACTGAACTAAAACCAACACCGAGCTGTGAGCTGTCAGTGCATGGTTTGGCAACGGACCAAAGGAATGAAGTGTTAATTTATTCCTCTGGATGCAACAAGAAATCAGTTCTCCAGTATTACCTGTGCCATGCCGAGGTCAGGGAAAGATTGTTTTGACGTTAAGGGACCACTGTGTGGGACTTATTGGCATCTAACCAATACCATATTACATCAGATATTGTCCTTTATACTGTACTACATTTATTTTACAGCTTTAGCTACTACTACTACTTTCTTTACAGATGTGATTGTACATACAACACATATAGGTTTATACAATATGATGCGCTGTTAGTAATAAAGCTGTAATACAACAGTTAAAATTAGCTGTTTAAGTCACTGTTTAAGTGAGGCTTGCACAAATACCAAGTGATCTAGCTCAAAGAAAACATCAATAACTGTGGTACTTACATGGAAAATGAGTGATCATTTATATGTGTATGCACAGATGGATAAATAATCCTTCGTAAATCTTGAATAAAACGTACAACATATTCATATTTTAAACTAAAGAGAGTGAGAGGCTTACAAATGGAAGCAGCACAGAAACACAATTTTGGCCTGGGATTAAAAGGGTTCATGCAATAACAATAATCTAATAATATAACAAAGTGTAACACTCACAGGGGTCATTTCGCTGAATTAGGAGAAGCCTACTTTACTTTTTATACTTACTTAGAAACCCGCTGACAGGGCACAAATTTCAGATTTCCAAACCTAAATTCCTTTACCACTGATCAACAACTCCACAATGCCACATCTGCGGGTGTAACATTATCTAACGTTATGCCCAATTCATCATCTCCTTCTGGATATGCTTCTGCCTCTAGCTCATAACACTATATCACTGTAATCACTGTCATACAGTTTTTCTTTTGTGGACAAAGTTTAAAAAGAGCCTTTTTGTGTTGTGTGTACCAGATTAGCAATGAAGCTCGAGCGTTATGGGGTGCCAGCAAGTAAAGAGCCTTTTGTTTGCAGAGTTTGGCATTAAGACAGTGCTTCTCTCCAGTGACCTCCTGTGACCTTTTATGAGGGTACTTATATTGCCTAGGAGAAGGCACTGCCTTAAAGATGCAAGTGAGCATTTAACACCATAACATAACAAAACTGTAACATGACTGGCATCAGTCTTACTCGGCAAGATGAGCACTGTGGCTATACATAGGAAGGTATATGGTAGATTGCCACTACACCTGTATCACTCACACTATATCCTGTATTGGTATTGAATGTTGGCATTGGACAAAAAAGATACAGAATTGTACATTATAGACACTTCCCAGGGATACATGGGCTAGACAATAATACCATTACCCCTCCCTTTTGTCATTTATGATTAATTCTTTAAAATCCCTATTTCCCTTGCTATCATTGTCCATCCATACACTACCTTCTCTTTCCAGTTTCAACAGAGTCCTATCACGGCAAGGCTAGAATGAAGGAGACAGAGAAAAATGCTTTTGTATCTCAGTGTGAGAATCCTAGCAACAAGGAGGTTTGCACTTCAGCCATCTTACGCTCTAAAGTCTCTCTGAAGATGGGAGGCTGTTAATTCTGCACTTACATTAGTTGAGGAACATTAATCCCAATGGATTTACATGCAGTAGCCATCACTAGTGGTTTATCCTTTATGTGACAATAAATCTACCCACCCTACACATTGCTTATTGCCCTTGATGGGACATTAAGAAAACCCTGAAAGATTCTTGTGTTGAATGGGGCTTGGATTTGAAAATGTATTAATCAGCTCTGGATTGAGAGGTCCTTTCTCCACAGCCTGACCATCTGAATATAAGGATTATACATGTACACTAACTTAGATACATGTTAGAAAGGTATATTTTAGAACTCATCAACACATCTCTTGGATCCAGGTTAGAGGATCACACTTTCTGTAGACCCCCCACCCACTTCAATTAGTG
Source organism: Morone saxatilis (assembly GCF_004916995.1). Lineage (NCBI taxonomy): Eukaryota > Metazoa > Chordata > Actinopteri > Moronidae > Morone > Morone saxatilis. The sequence goes on along the minus strand of NW_023339796.1, from coordinate 6,727,590 downwards.
ACCTCCACAGGCTTCTCTGAGCAGAGTGCTGAGAGTCTCTTCAAATCCACATGATCAAAACATATGATTAATTTTTGCTGTCCATCCCAGCTCAGGCTAATCATCCAAAGATTCACAAAGCCATTAATACCTCTCCAAATGCAGGATGGAAAAGCTGCTTTAAGCAGCATTTTATGATACCTGGTACAGCTATCTTTGCACTCCATATTAGCATGCTATGAAGCACAGTGATTCATTAAAAACACAGTCAGCTACATCTAAGGTAATGGACCCTAAATCTTTAAGACACTTTTACAGCATCTTTGAAGCTATATGAATATATTAAAGGCAAAGAAGAACTACAGAAAGAAGCCAGTTAAGTAGTGATATATGTAAATTTGACATTTTAGATGTATCACCATTTTCTAAAAGTGGGCTTGTCTGGCCACATTTGGCAAAGAAAATTAAGAAGCACAAAGATGTTGTTCGTTAGTGTTGAGTTACAGCTCTGTGATTACAGTCCTCATTTTACACTGGGGGTCTCAAGCTCCATATCAATTGGTGGAAGAACAGCATGGCCTTCAGAACACTTCAACTAATCACCCATCTGTGGCCATTGTCTACCAGAACCATATGTGACTGTGATGTCTGTTTATTATAATGAGGATGAAGATAAGTAGCATTTGATTACTTCCTCACAAACTGCACAGTGTGAAGTACTGTATGTGCCCAGGCACTTGCAGATCATTCTGTTCACAGATACAGAAATTACAGCCCAGCTCTTAACCGACAATATTCAGAAACTGAAATTATGAATTTTGAATGCCAGGAATTCATTACTGCTATCTTTGTTTCATCGTGTATCTAGCATACTGACACAGAAAGAACAAGAAATCACTTTCCACTATCTGGTTTTGCTCCAGAAGTGATTAGATCACTTGATACCGTCATTCCACTGCTTCTATTTTCTCCACCATAGGACCTTCCCCAGGGGAATACACAACCATAATGGTTTTCGAGAAATATTATCGACCTGGCCTGATGCTGAAGGTGGCTACTACTGTAATGATGCCCTTGCCTTGCCTTGTGTGTAGATGAGGGAACATTTAAAATGTGAAAATACTGCATTTGAAACGGTGGTGTTTTATAGAGATTTCAGAAATGTCTATTCAAAAATAAACACCCAGAAACACCTTTTTTCAAGAAGCTACAGAGACAAATTCTAGATCTTTTTGCTTTCTTAGAATACTGAACACGTTGAATGAGACCAGTGTTATAGAATTTGTGTGTTACACTGTATTGTACATGGAGCCTATATTTGTAGATAGCCTAACAGTTTATAGATGGCTGTGTGTTAGAAATCCTGTGATTAGTGGATGACCCCCTTTCGAAACGCTTTGCTCAAGAGACTGAGGATTTTTGCTTAGCTAGTTGTTTCTAAAACTGGGTGGAAACAATTAAAGAGTTTAAAAGAAACTGCATTGCAGAACCAATCCAAAGTCTTTATTTGTGTGCTTACAGTATAATGTGACATCTATTTATCAGTGATTTGCTATATCTCCAGTTTGTTTCACTACTGAGAAGAATGTTGGAGAGCATAATTTCAGGTAATGCGTGTTCTTGAAGTAAGATGCGTACATTTGTTAGCGCCCGTTCTCGCTACTTTGCATTTACATATCCTCAGATGATTGGTAGGCACTGAGATCTCAGATTGTCAAGTATCAAGCACTATTCAGTGCTAAATGGTCCAAAATCAGCTAACTGATTTTGGGCAATATGAAAATGGTTATAACTTCAAGATAGTTGGAAAAGTATTCGTATCAATGTTTGTCTCTGAACCACAGTACTTTGAGAGCAACTGAATTTTTTCTCCTTTATATCTCCGTTATATTTCTTGTGCAAGTGTCAGTGGTTACTGAGCTAGATGAATATTAGAGGGGTACTTGAAGAAATTACACTGTGATTTGTTCTCCACTTAGTGCCCTGCAACATGAAGAGGTCTATGCACTGTAATAGGCTATCGGGACATAGAAAGCCAATTACAAAAAACTGAGTCAAGAGTTACCGTACTTACTAAATGTTACATCACTCCTGCAATTACAATTACTATTCACACTCTAGCATTATATCAAACTAAATGTAACATACGTGATATTTTCTCAAACATATTGTATAAAGCATTAGAAGACAGGTCTGCTATACACAATAGATGTTACTGAGAGCTAAACAGTTTTCCTTAATCACTGGAAGCCCAACTGATGACAGATTTCTGAAAGTACAAACCTCCATTTTCTTTTAAATCTGATTTAAAAAGAATACTGCCATTGTCACTGTCAAGCTCAGTGGATACCCATTAAGGATATCCATTAAGGCCTGTTTTCATTTCATTTAGAAGATGCTTTTATTGGGAGAGACTTAACAGATAGGGCACAAAGAAAGGTCTTATGTGTCAGCAATTTTGAGGTGCACAATACACTAAGTATCAGAGAAAAATGAGGGAAAATGATATTTTCAAAATGCATTACTTATCTAGAATCACTTTGAGCACACACTACCCTGAATCCCATTGTTCCCTTTCAACTAAAATGGCCATTGCGTTGTTTTTCATGGAACAATAAAATGTGGGTCTATTCAGCATCCACAAAGGTGAAATGATGGCAGATCAGTCTTTGTTAAGGACCAGCACAGTGTGAAATTAAGTGTTGTTGTATGCAACAAAATCTATTGCTGTTTATGCCTGCTAACCTCGGTTAGCTTATCAGAGCATCATAAACATTCTCATTTTCCAACAGATGCTTTAATAATATGAATATTCAAGAATTGAAATTATAGACTGCAATTACTTAGTGCAACATATTACAAATGAACACTGACCAGATGATGCGCTATGTTAGTAAATAACACCAGCAAAATGTCAGCTGTGATTTACTAATGCCTGTAAGAAAAACAAGTGGCAAACAAAGGGTTCTTTAACATGTTCTCTTAGCTCTAGATTAATACTATTTTCACATTCAACTTAGTCCCGCCCTAAAACGATAAATGAGCCAATAACAATTTATACTAAATGGTGCTAATTTCAACGCATAAATAGTTATATCAAGAATCATCTAAGAGGCAAGGACACATATAATAATCTATGAATGTACTGAAATAATCTCTTTGGAGTCAGAACAAGATATGTCTTATTTCTTATGGTAATAATGTATACAGCAATAAACGAAACAAAAAACAACCTTTAAAGTGTATTTTACTCTGATCTATGCTGTGAACTGGGATCAATAACAAAAAAGATGTAGAGATTCTTTTAAGATGAGCCAACTGTATCAGAGTGGCTCTGCAATTCTTTTGGAAACTTCAGGCTCTCCTCATTATATTGTAAATAATCACAGCAGCAGCTAAAGCGGTAGTCTGTGTCCATGCAAGCTCGGCACATCACATCCTTTTCATCTAGGGACTTCATATAGTCTCCTGCAATGATAAAGAGGGATAAAAAAGATGCTTTGTGGGTGCATATTGAGGTCTCTTTAGCTCAGCCGTCTTAGCTCTAGCCATAAACATTATATCCAAATAAAAAGGGCTTAACATGAATAAAAAGAAGGTGAAGAATATGCTGCACGCTGATGGCAAAATAGACCCCGAAAACCTTGCCCTCCAACCACTGCTACTGTCACATCTTGCAGCACATTTAAGTTACACAGAATTGGTAAATTGTGCTGTTTTAATGGGGCATAAGGGACATTTATAATGAATTACAACCTCAGTAGAGAAGGCATTAGTAGAATG
>NW_023339796.1:6705303-6723813 GCF_004916995.1 Morone saxatilis | reverse complement strand
CAAAGGTTTTCCTCTCACATCTACACTACTATAGAGTAACTGTGCTGATTGAAATGTTACTCGTGTACAGTTGAACAGAGGAGAGAACCTTGGACATTGGACAGTGACCACTAGGGGACAGGAAGACTCCAAAATGATCTCTCAGCAACAATCCTTTATCTTATCAAATCGTTATGGCTGATTGCACATCCAGGAGAAACAGAGCACCACGGCCATCTTCTAAAGGCTGTAAACTCTTTTAGGATTCCGGAAATACTTTCAGAAAACCCCTCTGGGTTTTTCAACAAACACAAGGATTTATTTATTTTTGGAAAAACTAATGTTTTGTGACTCAAATGCAATGGACTTACATGAGAGGCACAAACTGGGGATACATTGGATCCTGTGTTGAGATCGGTTGATTGTCAGTGAGGGTCAATTGTCAATAGATTTATTGTTATATAGAAAAAAATAATCTTCTTCAGCTTTAAGAACCACTGATGTAAACTTGGGCACTTTAAATGCTTCATATACAGTAGGTTACCTTCTATTGCATAAAAGGATATTAAATTTTTCCTTGAATGGATGATGAAAATGTAAAAAAATGTTATAAGGTGCCTCAGTCATTGCATTTGAAAAGCTTATATCTCAGGGGTCAGAACAGCATTGAATACACATTAGCTTTCTGTGCTGTTTCAATACAGAATTAAAAAAGTGGAGAAACAAGGTTTTATATAGTGGTATGCACACAAAAAACACACACAAGAGGAAAATGAGAGGAGGATAGAGATTTTTGAAGAAGACTGAATGGAGTTCTGACAAAGAATGGCAACTGCAGGAGAGACTGACATATAATACATTTCTCCTGTTTAAACAGCAGCGGCATGCTTTCTATGGCACACACATTCGTCTTATCCAGCAAGGAACATTACAAGCATGTTAACGCAAAGACAAATACTGTCGCTGAATTTTTAAGCTATGGGTTAGGGTTATGAAATACAGAAATGTTCCAAAATGAGGCCATCTTGCACAGTCACGCCTCCTTAAAAGCAATTTCCAGAGTTCCAGGGTCTTAAACCACAAAACAGAGTGAGAAAACCTTTGAGAAACCCATACATTTAAAAATGCTTTTAGGTCAGTGTTCATAGTAAACAACTTTCTGCTGGAGTATATGGTTTCAGACACCTCTGCTGTGAACCAGGTGCAGGTTTGTTTTTCCAATCCTATCATAAAAAAGTGTGTTTGATGGTAGCTTCTGCTACTGCTGCTTGACAAGTGCCACAGTCACCTCACCCCTCAGTGTGTGTGCAACAGGCTGGCTACAACAAGTGACACTAGCTGAGTCAGAAAAGACACTTGAAAACTAGACGCGAGACATTCAAGTAGCAGGTAAAGGCGAGATTGTTTCACCACGCTACAAGTGAAGGATCAGAGTTGTGGTGAACCACTGAGATCCTTCACATAAAGACAAAAAAAGAAAAGCATAGTGAAATAGAGGCTTCATAAAGAAACATACTGTAGGAGAATGTCTGACAGTTCTCTGGGGGCTTAAAGTGTGGCAATCCACAGAGAAATCATACAGAAAATTTTAAATACTATATATATATAAACAGCACACATCAAGACACACTTACAAATATATTCACTCACAGAAAACTTTGTATATGTGTCCCCATGATCCAAACATCAGGGTTTATCTGTAATGTTAGTGGCTGATATGCTTTAGTTTTGGTGCAGCTGCATGTATGAGCCAGCCACCTTGACAGGGTGTAGTCCCAATATTTTTGACAGTGATGTCTGTCATAACTGCATCTGACAGTCTCGCTACAGACTTGTCCAAGCAGACAGAAATACCAGCTGGGCGTGGTTATATCAGACAGTAAAAGTCCTCTTCATTTTTCCAGGAGACACTCTCCATTGCTATGCCATTCAGGCATTTCTAACATCTTAATGGACTCTTCTGCTTGAAGTGCAAAACTTCAGAAGCTGAACTCAAAAACATATTTAACTTTTTTTAAATGTCTAAAAGGTACAATACTGTGTACATACCAACTTTAGGAGGAAATTCAACTAAAGTGTTCAATGATCAGAAAACCATCTAATCACCAAGCCATTTGAATAAATTGTTAGTGTTAGATTTTGATTAAGTACTCGATGAATTATACTGTGTTATTGTTACTTGATGATAAACAAAAATATGCAAGCACTGTGGTATTTACTGCTATTCAACATAATAAACTGACATAAAAAATGTCATTCTCAAAAGGAAAGTTGAAATAGTCGCATTTAAATTGACGGCTCTTCATTAGTACCAAGGCTCTAATCAGTCTAACATAAAGTGTGCATTTGTGAAGGGAAACAGTCATGGCTACAGGAAAGAAATTGAAAGTCTGGCAGGCGGTTGGCTTATCTAGTCAGCATCAGAGGCTATTTCATGCAGAGGCCCCATGAGCGGCCAGCCCAAGATGTTCTTGTACAAGTTGCATTGTTTGTGGTTGGTCCAAAAAAGAAATAAAGCTTGAGGTAGCCGGCAGTTTACAGCAATATACTAGCAGGCAAACTGCCGTAGGCTCTCTCTAAGTCCAACAGTAGCTCAACAACGTTGACACAACACTGCTACACATGAGCACTCAATACACCTGGGTCTGTCTTAGAAAAGACATAGGAAAACAATAATGTGAGCCTAGTAATATGATCCTAACACAGGTTACTGTAAAGATGAACTCTGAAATGGAAAAATGTTTCCATAAAAAACCTCTGTGCTTCTCTATTTATAGTTAGTTCCACAGTTTAAAGACTATTTATGAAGAGTATAATTCAGTGTCTATATTTACAAAGCCTAAGAAAGATCAACATGGGGGGACAAAATAAAAGTCAAGAGTTGAGCTTGAAAATTCATTCTTGACATCTCCGGCATGTGGTATTACAGTTGGCTTAAGTGTCTTTAAAGTTGCAGGAGGTAACTTTTATTAAAATGTCTGAAGAAAGATAGTATAAACGTTGATTTCATTTCCAGGTACCAAAGCATCAGTATTTGACAACTTGGGAATGAGACTCAATAATCAACCATCTTTCTTGGTTCTGACAGGTTGTTTTTGTTTAACCGCGATGGTTTCTAGCAAATGCCATTAGGAGCGCTTCCAGGAATCAGATTTTTTTTCAGAGATTATCTGTCTCATGTACTACTGTGACTATACAGGGAATGTTTCAGCAAATATGACAAAACGTTTTCTACTACAACCTTATGTCAATAAAATATAAAATTGTACTTAGGTATAGGGGAAAAGACAACTACTCTATAAATGTAACCCTCAAGCAGTTATTATTTTTGTAAATTAATTGACACCCACACCACAACCACAACTCTTTTTTGGCTATCCATCTGTTTTCTTTCCCAGTTGCCATATACTTCAACTTTATTCACACACAGCTGACACTTCAGTGGACATCCACATCGACACCGGCTGTTGCTGGAAGATTAACTTCAAAGGTTCTATACATCTTTAAGGATCCCTTTTGTTTGTGAGGAGAAAACAAAAAACAAACTGCTTATCCCACTGTGTTACCAGCAAGGGTCCGTGTAGACCATGGAATGAATTCTTATCGGTAGCAGTGCAGTCTGGTCTCTATGCAGCACCGACGCTGTGTCTAGATGAAAGATGTGTTTTGATGAGGGCTGTATGAGAATTTAATGAAGCAAGAACGGGAGAGCCTGAAGCTATGGACGCCTATTGATGTGAGATGTTTTAAGGGGATTCCTCCTTCTTTGCCTTTATGAGTTGGATACCTTTTTATGGGATTCTGCAACAGAGTCCTTGTACTGTGTATTGCAAATGGTATGTTATGATTTTTTCTTTCTAAAGAACTGTACTCTTTTAGTGATGCCTGTGACCCTGACTTGAACTGCTTCATAGCCATAATTTGACCTTTAAGACCACGCCACAGATAACAATAATCTAAAAATATCTTTGTCAGAAAACACCATCGCACCTTAGCAAAATCCCGATTCATCTTTAGTTGAAAAGCGAGCAGGATTCAAAAGGCATGCCTCAGGCAACACGCATCTGAAGTAAAGGAGAATTATCTTCTCCAGCTACTCTTTGATATTGGGACACCCCTCTAAAAGTCTTGGTTTCTTACTGTATTTATCAGTTGCTTTATCAGATCCTTGATGGCCTTAGTTCAAAATGGAAAGAGCGAGAATCCTCCTTAGGGTTGAATATGTGTGTTGAATGGAGTAATGTCTTTTTTCTAATGTGCTTTCCATTCACTTCCTCGCAGTCTTCTCAACATAGCCTCTTAATGTTTCTGTCTGTATACAGGCATCCTCTCCAGTGTTCCAGTAACAGGTCTCCAAGAGGTCAATTAACGGTAATGAGGCAATAATGTGGTTTACTCCAAACCTAATTAGATTTCTTTTAGCCAATGGGCTCTCAGATGTCCCATGTAAGAGGCTAAACTATGCATATCATTTACTGTGTGTTTCGTTTCATTTCACTTCACTTGGACTGAGAGTGGTTCTCACAGAGGCAGCAATAACACCCACCCATCAAAGATACAATTGTTTGCTTTTTCTGTCTCCATCATCTTATTCCAGTTACTGTGAATGTTCACAAATCCCTTTACTCTATGCTCTCTTGTGTCTCTAACATCCAATTACATGCCGCCTCCTGATTTCTCTTTTGCTTTCAGACATTAAGAGTCAGATATCAAATATGAAAGAAATTCAAGCGAAGATGCTGGCATATTTGTAGATTTCATGAAAGTGTATTTAAATACAGCATGTTGACCTTGTTTTGGCAGCTACAGTGTTATCACTTAAGATTCGGTCCAGCTAGGGCAAGACATAAAGTCAAGAGTCCCGTTCTGGGGGTCTGAATGAAATAAATGAAGAGGTGGGCAGAAAAGTGGTGCTTTAATGCAAATTCGATCAGATGAAATATTACACACTGAAATCTTAAGTGGCCTTTGAGGTCAATTGACTGGCTGCTGAGTTGAAACGTGGCAGGGGTGGTGTCCATATTTCACACGCCATTCCACCGCATAGAGTTTATAAGTTATCACACGCGGGGAGAATAGCTTAGCTCCGACCCTGTGGCCCTCAGCGGCGGCGTAACACAGACTACATCCGTCACGTTACAGAGCAGGAATGAGGTCTTTTCTTGGCAATTTGTACCACAAAGACTTAAGTTATAGGGAATTATAGGGGACTTGCAGTTTTACTTTGATAATAAATAGTAAAAGATGATTAATATAGATATTTAATCAAATTCAATCTGATCTTAATATCTCACTTAGAGGTAATATTACATATAGAAAATTACATGGTTGGGGTTCACAGAGTGCTGAAGTAAAATTTTGCCCAAAGTCGATGCTGCAGCTGAACTATCTTCTTTATTGTTGATTAGTTGCCTCTTAACTTTCTTGGAGTGATTCCCTCCTAAAAGATGAAAGGACAATTTCCATGTTAAGTGGATCGCTTCCTTCGATTGTGTCTGTGGAGGCAGAATATCTATATGTGCACATGTGTGAGCGAGGGGCTTTTTCGACAACTCAGATTTGATAAGGTTTTTTCCGACAGCTCCCATCTATTGGATTTTCTCTCGCTCTTAATGTAATTCTTCCAACTGTACTGTGTTTAATGTGGTCCCAACTGTTACATTATTCTAACTGCATTAAGAGATAAAAATAGAATACTTTAATCCATGTGCATTGTTTATTAAAATACATATGTATGCTTTGGTTTGTTCAGAATATCCTCGGAAAGCAAACAGATTGCTTGTCGCATCTGTGCATAATTTCATTCTTGTCATATCAAAACTTTGCAGATGAATGCCGCATCCTCTTCAAGCTCTACATGGTAACAGAAAAATGAAGAATATCAATTCAGTTTTCTTTTTTTTCCTATTAAGGTTTTCCATCTGTTCCAGCAAAGGCATAGAAGTATTAACATTCCTGGATGTGACAAGTAAAAAATGTCTCTTAGTTTTGGCTGAGGTACAAAGGAGAGGAGGGAAAAATAACTAAAAATGAGACATCTGTAGCATTGAAAAGATCCACTTTGAAATGCATGGTCCATGTTTTGTCTTTTTTCTACTCACAAAGCCTACTGTTGAGAAGCAGAGAGCTATTTTCTCTTTTACTTATTACAGAAACATTGCTACAGCTTTTTCAAAAGTGGACTGTTGAGACCACGTTTGGCCTTCATCTTAAACTTGGACACCATTTCATCAGTACAAACTGATGCAAGTTAGTATCCCTCTCTCCACCTCTTCCCAAGGGAATCTGTGTTTTATTTATCTCCCACTTTCGATCTTGTGAGGATAACTGTAATCCCAACTGTGTCACCCATTGTCTACATAACTATTCCCGAGGCTATAACGAACGGTGCCAGCCTCCCAAATCCCATAGCAGATGTCAGGGGAAACAAATTATTCACTCATACTGACAGGTTTATCTTTCTCCATTGCAACCTGTCAAAAAAGCCAGTACTTTAGGTTTCCAGCATAAGTTGTTGTCTTACTTCTCTCTAAGTTAGCTTTGTAATGATAATGAATGGACTGCAGCTACAGTAGAAAGTTGAAAAACTGCCTCAAGGAAGTGAGTCAGCATCTCTAATGGACATGCTATGTATAGATACCAATGAATGTTGTGTTTCTTTTCCAGCTTAATAATTATTTATAATATATATACTTTGGCACTATGATATATTTTTTAAAACTTTAAATGATCCTCATCTTCATATGTAGAGGTATGCATCAAAATATGGGAAGTTTTTAAACAAACATCATTTACCTTTTGACCTTTGGCCTGAGCACACCCTCGCTGACAAAGCCATTACTCTGCAGGAAGAGCTACTGACACAAAGAGCATAATTCATAAAGCATGAGCCTGGAGCCAACTAATCAGTGTTCAGAGCGGGTGTAGCTCTGCCTCATACACGTCAGGCGTTTTCCAGAGAAACGTTTCCCAGAGGAGAAAGGCAGCACTCTGACTGACTGTCACAGTCTTACTGTACTATTACATGAACATAGTTATATGGCAGAAACAGATAAATCTGAAAGGCCAATATATCACATTCATTTGTTTGTCTATGTAAAAATCCCCCTTTGGGAATACATTATGACAACATAAACACATCTGGATACAACTTTTTATTTCTTACACAAGGATATCAGGAAGTTGGTAATATATTCCATAGCTTCCCTGGTGCTCCTCATTTGCATTTTGCATCTAATTAGAAATAAGTCATCACTCAATATAGGCCGCTCTACTGATTCAGAATCATAACAAGCAACGTGTTGAGCATAAAACATGATTATTGTAGCTCGTCATGAATGTGCTACTCCAGTTTATTCTATGCACCTAATTAACTTCAGCACTTCAGGCATGAACATTCTGCAAATAGCACTTTTTTATTTTATGACTGACATGAAAATACACTACGTCTTTTCCTGGTGATAAGATAGAGGCATGGGTCTACCTTGTCATGAAGGGGGAAAAAATTAAATAAGTATCATCACATTGAAACAGACTGAGATGTATAGCAAATATAGACATGCAGCCTCATATGCATCACTGGTTATGAAGCTGTGATTCTGTGAAGTTTAAGCAAAGCTGTCCCCAGATGAATTTATGATCATCCCTTATTCCACAAAAAAAAAACATCTTAAAAAGGACCATCATGTAACATTTAGGAGGATCTATTTGCAGAAATTGAATAATATATTCATAGGTATGTTTTCATTAGTGTATAATCACCTGAATACAGGAGTTGTTATGTTTGTGTTACCTTAAAATGAGCCATTTTTACCTACAGATGCTGCAGGTGGTCTTACATGGAGTTCGCCATGTTGAGCCGCCATGTTTCAGGGAGGGGAAAGTGAGTCACTCATTGAGACTCTTCATAATGGCTAAAAAAGTGCAGCCTCTGGCAAAAGATTACAAGTGGATATTTTGTTTTTAGGCATCACATGACTGTCTCATACATCATTCGTGTTGAAGTCAGGCAAAGTTCAACTATTTTACAAGTATAGAGACAAGTTCTTTTTTGTGGCATTGGTTCTGTCTTGCATCAAAAACTAAAACAAATAGAATATTCAAAGAAAATTAGATGATTGCATTGTGCACTAGAATCATAACTGGGACCAAAACCGGGACAGATGTGGAACTAAAACAAAAAACACCCCTAAGCGCCAGAGCATAAAACTAGAGGATAGACTTGCAAACTGTGTTTAGATTTATCAGATAACTGTTACAGAGTCAGAACAACCTCAGTAAATAAATAGTTCAAACTGAATTTCCCCCATCATCATATTGCCAGAGGTACAAAGAAATATCTTGCTTAAGAAGATTTACTGATACCGTGCTGAATTTTTTTACTTAATATGAAGTACAGCGTTTATATAGGGTACAAAAATATATAGCCCATGTTTTTACAATGGCTTTTTCTCTGCAGTGTAATAAAGAGAGTCCTCACATTCCTCTTAATTCTTTACCTCAGTCACCCACAGAAGCTTCTTAGTCTAGCAGAACATAATGCAGCCTGAGCACAGAAAAACAAAGATAAAGTGGCCATCAGAAAATATGGCATATAATTGGCAGGTGATTTACTGTGCTCTGGAGACTGCAGTCACATGAAGCATGAATCTTCCCTCCAACAGCCTGTCAACAACTTCTCTACCTTGATAGTATTTTATTCTAATACACTGTTGACATTATAAACACATTTTTTATAGACTCTCTTGGACGTTTTGAATATAAAATGTTGAAATTTATGTCAGTATGTTATGATTTAAAATGTGTTAATCTTCATTATTCAGTAATATCTTGATGTCGCTATGCCTTATACAAGTTGGACAACAACCTGCAAATGCTTTTAGCCCATTATTATATATCTGCTACAGAGAAATGAACATTTAATGGTGTAGTTGCTTTATATTACTTTTAGCATGCTTGCACAGGGTTGACACATGCAATTTATATACCACATGAGAAAGGGACATTTTCACATCCAGTGTTTGGAGAGCCTTTAAAACAGATGTCTGTAATATATGTGATTTAAACTGTGAGTTATTTGTTGTACATAGGTCTAGTACTTCAGTCAGAATAAGTGAAGTGGAGAACACAACTGTTGCTATCTATGTCACAGTTCAAGGCCATTTGAGGGCAGTAAGTTACTGCCAGTAACAGTCACATCCAGTTATCCAAGTGACAAAAAAAACATCCCTGTCTCCTGCCAACCCGGGTATTGCCTAATATGTGTTGGTGGAAACATATTTGATGCATGGATTACTCGCAAACTTTTTTTTCCAGTTAAAGTATTGATGCACTTTGAGAAAACTTTCCTATCATGGTTGCGCTCTCCCTCCACTTACACATAAAACTCACTAATCTAAAAATCACCAGTTCTGTGGTGCTGCCAGTTGGGGGAAGGGAAAGGAAAGCACTTTGTGGAAACTGGGTACACCAAAAACTGAAAAACAAACTGAGAAATCTTAATGCACTTAAAATAAATAAATGTCACAGTGTATTTAGATATATGTACACTTCTTATCTACGGGCAGGAGTCCAAGGATGAGTTATTTTTCCATTAAAATTGCATTTGCATGTTAAACTAACCTGTTTGCTGCAGGCACAGAGGACACTAAAAATTGCTTTTGAATATTGTGGGAAGCAGTACAGAAAATTACATTCACAGCGCCACATAAATCAGATCTTATTTAACAGTCATTTAGTCATAGCGCAGTTGTTATTTACTGTATATATTGGTTTATACCCCATACTTGGACCAAGGATCCCTTTTACAATAACTATATATTTCTCCCAACAAGCATAAAACCTTGTTGGGCATTTCCTCATTACTTCCAATTAAGTTAGCTTGTACATCACTGCATTTGTTTAGGCCATATGCATCCCCATAGGAGTGTGTTAAATCAGACAATCTGCTTGGTTATTCATTTTCATACAAATGACCTCCCTTTCCGTGAAGAGAGCAGTCTAAATTGGAAAGCGCCTCATTTTGGCCTCAAACTTCCATTCAGCTGAAAAGGAAAGAGACGGGAATTAATTTGCTGTGAGTGAATGGGTTTTGACAGGGGGCTATTTCACCAGTCAGTGTCAGTGTTATCCTGGCTGCACAATAATGCAATAAGGAAAACAATCAAACAGCGAGCTGCAAAAGATCTGACCTCAGATTCTGTTTTGATATAGAATATAATTGCATCGTGCAGAGGACTTACACTGGCCTCTGTGTTCTGCTGATTTCTTAAAATAAGTTAGACTGAAGCACAGTGCCAGAAGCATGGTTATTTTCATACTGCCTTTGTTCTGCCAGATCAGTCAGAAATGTCTCCAACAGGGAGAGCAGGTCTCTTTGAAACACACGGATAAACCTTCATCTTTAGATTGTTTCCCACTTCTCTCGCGCTTCCACGTCGCTCTTCCACAGTAACCCAAGAATTTTATAAAAGCTGAGAAAAAGAGTGCATGTCATCTTGTTTCTGCAGTGACTTTTCATGTTGTTTTTGCTCTTTTTAGGAACGATTGTTATTCCGTGTGTTGGAAAAAAATGTACTAATTGTTACGATGCTGCATCAGCACATCCACTGCTCCATTGATCACACAAATTAAAATACAGAAACATCCGCAGTAGGGTAGAGCAGTATCAAATTCAAATCCAGCGTCAATTCTTCAAATCCCATTAAGTTTCACTTTTATCTTTTGCAAGTAACAAATAAAGTTATGAACAACAACTTAAAGATACAATTTAGATCTGCTGTTGGGCGAGAAGCCAGAAATACTACAGTGGTGGTGGTAGCTACTAAATTAATCCACTTCCAAATCATTGTGGTCCTGATAGGCTCAAAATATTGATTTGATATGCATAAAAAGATTAACTAGGTCGTCAATGTGACGCAATCAGCTAGATAATTTCTCTAAAGGGGAGAAGAGTCACCTCTCTGTTAAACTACAACGATGCACTTAACTCGTGGTGGTAGAGAGATGACAGCTGCTTAGTTCATTTTAACCAGAAAATGCAACAATATCTGGTTATAAATCAGAAGCCTGCTAATGTTACATGCATATTTTCAACATTGGAATCCATCCCTAATCTGCAGTATGTTTACCATGTAGTTAATCATTAGCTGTATATTTTTGTGTAATGGTTTAGGGATGTAATGTTTCAACAGTTCATGATTCTGGGTTCACGATATTATTTTCTCATGACCTTTTTTTTAACAAAACCAGATTAAAGACAAATTATGACTAAAATAGGTTCCTTTATTTCTCAGAGAAAAATTTACAAAATTGAAACTGTCTTGTCTGTTATCTTCTTAGCTTTTTCATTTTCTTATGGAAGCCGAAAAGCTTTCATACATTTGATTTTAAATCGGACGGTACATCCTCAAGTCTTGACCTGTGTTCGCCATGTCTTTGCGCTTTGATATAGCTACTGACATGAATGATGATGAATGTTGAATAAGTAAATTCAAAAGTACATAGCGCCCTCAGCAGTTTAAAGGTTATCACGATTCATTTTTCATCTCACCAATTTCAATCTTTACATATTTGTATCGCGATTCAGCTGTCTCGTGGTATATTGTCACATTCCTAATAATGGGTAACAATGAAAATGAAAAATAACGAATACATTTCCAAGGATCAGAGACACTGCACAAACAATTGGTCTAAAAGTGGATTATATTCTGTACAGCAACAGTCTCTCTCTGTCCCAAGCATTTTCTCTCTTAATCCAATCATGCCCCAATTACAAAAACCTAAAATGAAGTCAGAGAAAGACAGAAGAACAGTCTAAATGAAAACTTAACTTTCTGGTGCCATTTTGATAAATGGGCTTATGATCTTTATTTTTACAGACTTCTTTTTATTAATACAGATCCCAAAAGAAGCCGAGAAGGCAACCTAAGAAAACTGAATTAGGGCTGAGTGAAGCACATGGTAAATATCTTGAATGCGTTTATGACCTGGAGGCTACTACATAAGAGAGAAAAAAAGTCATACATAAAAAAGGTATTTAAGATTAAGGCTAATCATAAAATTGCGAAATAAACTGAATCCTATATAGTAATAATTGAATTGCCAGACGCTATGGACACCCCTGAAGGAAAACAAAGCTGTTTCATCGGGGATGCAGAGATCATTTACTGGTTTACAGTAGTGTTGTCTTAACTGCAGCTCTAAACCATTAACTCCTAATCAATTTAATGTTTTTAAAGGAAAAGTTATATTGCTTTTCAGAGGCAAAGATCCCTTGACTGAAAAAGTCATTCTCTTTTATGGGACCTGATAGATTTAAATTGTTCTTTATGCCCTGATCACAGGAAATGTTGCTTGACATAATAACTGAGAATTGATTGAGATTTCTTTTTAGTGGCTATTTCTGCTCCAGGCAAAATGATTTCATAATCTAGGTGCTTATCTTTGTACATATTGTACATTGACAATCAATGAACTTTGTCATTCAGTATTAAAAAGTCTTGTCTTGTGTTTTAAATCAGTTTTGACTATTCAACCAAACCCATTACCTCCCACTAACCTTTTAGTCCTTTTAGCTGTCTCAATGTAACCAAAAAGACATAGACAGGGTAACTAAAACAAATGGCATACACTGATGGTTATTTAATAGTTTTTAGATAAATTAATTCTTACATAATGTCCTTGCTGACACAAATTAGTCATATGTGAATGTAAATTGTAGAGGACATGGACATTGGATGAACATGCCTCTCAAGTAATTTCATCTATTTGCTGCATTTCATTCAAACTATTTCAATTACTAACGAAAAAGTTAAAGGATAATTAACTCATATTTGAAGCCTTGATTTTCATGGTAGGGCTGCAATTTTTGGTGGTTCTGCAGATTATTTTAGTCTATATGTAAAATCAACAATTACAAAAATCACAATTACTCAAGTTGACTTCTCCAAAATGCTAATCATATGCAAATATCTAAGCTAAATATATTCAATTTGTTGTCATATAAGACAGAAGAAATGAAGATCTTCATAACTGAAAATCTGGAACCAAATGAAAGTCAGTCCGTTGTTTATTTAAATAGCTGCCAATTATTTTTCTGACTTTCAACTAATCAATTAATTGTTGGCTTTGGTGAGTTTGGAGTACTCATCTTATTATGTGTACAGAATAAGTGGAATGATATGTACAGCCTATCCTATGCTGTATAAAATATATCCTACACATTCTAATTTACAGCTGCACTGTAAAGAGAGGTTCTATTATAGTGTACCTGAATAATATTTGTCCATATGTATTGCATGACTATTTAAGCTGTATATGTATCTTTTAAAACAATGCCACTGAGACAAATTCATACATAGTTACTGTATTTGATAAATAGAGCTGCACTGCCATTTATTCAGTGTGGGAGCCCAGTTCTTGAGGTTAATTTATTTTGCCAAAATGTGTGAAGCACTGTGTCCTTGTTGTACATCTGAGCCATTATTCCTCACAAATTAAGTTGTGAAAGACAGGAAGACTTTGGTTTATGTGCCTGAGGCCTCTTGTTGACCTGAATCATGAAATCATTCTTCTGCAGCAACAATGGTAGACTATGTGTGTGTGCACGTGTATGAATGTGTGAGAAAGAGAGAGAGAGAGAGATGCTTAAAAAGGAGCCTTGGGTAGCACGAAATGCAGGTCAGTAATTACAGTTTGCTCAGTTGAGCAACACTGTTAATCTGTATGTCACTGTTAATCTGCTGCTGTCTATATATGGATGTTGCTTCATCACACCTGAAGGCACAACAATTACTCTTTTCCTTTACTTTTAAATTGGGTCATTAAGCACAACAGGATAAGTGTGAAATATTTATACATCTTTAGCCTCAACAAACATTTGCTCCTCACCTAAATGTCATAGCTATGACAGAAGCCTGTCACATTAATGTAAAATTTAAAATGGGCACTTTAGGAGATATATCTATGGCCAGCTTTGACAACGGCATCACTAATTAGACTAATTATATGTCTTCATTAGTGTGTGAGACAGCGTCTTTCCAAGGCGACACTGGTAATCAGATTTTGAGCTCACATCTCTGACAGTTCACCACTCACTCACCTATCCTCACCCAGCCCCCTTTTGTCTTTGACATCACCTCTTTAAAGATTCATAAGCCAGGGCAATTTACATAAAAGTTAAAGCGTCTGATTAGTCGTATTACAACCCACTCTGACCGGCATGAGCCCTGCAGGGACTGGAGGATTGGCCAAGGTTACAGCTCAGGCATGTGCTCAACAGCACGCGATGGGACCCACCATGACGCCAGGCATAGGAGAGATTATGAATGTCTTTGACGGCAGAACAATTCTACAGCATTTTAGAGTTTCTTTTACCTTTATGCTCCCCTAATTATTGAGAGTACTCATTGGGGACCTTTTAATAACACTATAACACTATTATCTTTGCACTTATTACACAGAATTAATTCTACAATCGATTCATAAAAGGGGTATTTGTTTTTATGACACTCAGCTATTTTGCATGAATAATAACAGACAATGGGCATGTTCTTCACAATACGCACAAAGTTAATTTGTGCTTTATTTTTGTTTGTGCACCGAAATGAGTGACCATGATGCAATGCCGGGACAATTTCAATGTTTTCATGCACATAAAAGGCATAAAAACATTGAAATTGAAACTATTCATTGCAATTCAATTGGGGTCATTAAGTCAACATTTGCATTTAAATAGCAACATTAAAATGTTACATAGTATTGCTGAATAATGTGCTCATTCATACCAGTGCATCATAATTAATTGGTGTTTCCAAGGAAACCTAAGAAACCTAATTGCTCACAGGGTGGTCTCATTATAGCAGCACTTTTTGCAAAAGTTTGGTTGGCCAGAGCACAGAAACTGAAGCAATTAATTTAAGGTGGCTGTTAAGAATGTAATCAAGATCAAAAGTCACAGATTCTACAACAAATCTGGAATTGTTTAAATCATGTTTAATAGCATTTATATTTTCCCATTCTCTGTGAATGTCTTGCCATAGCTTCTCACTGTGCAGGCTCATCTGTCATTTCCGAATAATTCTGCACTTTAAACGTGAAGTGTGTGCTGATGAATTTTGCAGACGACCCTCAAGCTAACTCCTGCCCAGGCAACATCCCTAAGGCTGGGCAGAAATGCATCAGGACTTAGGACATAATAATTGTCTCTGCTTGTTTTCCCAGACATGCCAGCAGCAGTCCATAACATGTTCTACAGGGTTTAAGAGAGAGCCTCTGCAGGCCAATACAGACTTCTTTTAAAAATGACCAAGAAATATAGCCCCTCTTTCACAGGTAAGGCCCTGGGGCGTTCTTGCATGCATGTCTTGATAAGGAAAACAGTCATGCTTGACTGTCGGTTATGGGTTTGAGAGGTTTATTGGGGCAACACAAGGTCTTTTTTGTAGGTGATGTAATAAAACTCACATATAAAATAATACTTGATGTAAAAGTACAAGAGACAGCTAGATAAAACTTTTATTTCTAAAACCTGCTTTGAAAAAGAAAAGAAAATATACCTCTAATATTGCATTTTTCAAGCCAGTGCACTTTAGCAAGGGCAACAGAGCACCAATTTGTCAGTCATCTCCTCCATTAGCAACAGTAATGCAGGCTATTATAGGCAAGGGGGGCAAATTGGAAGGGATACGGTGCCTATGGGGTGACTAGGTGGCACCATTGCAGTAGCAGTGACATTTTGTTGTTTGTTTTTCAGGATGGAGCAAGAGGTGAGGAAGGTAGCCATATGGTGGGTATTTATCAGCCGATGGCTGCCAGAGTGATTGAATGTGAGCTGAAGGTGAAGCTGCAGACAGCTGAGAGGGAGAGCAGGGCCTGAGGCCCGGGGTCTGGTACCAGGCTGTTCATCATCTCCCTTAAAGGAAGGTCAACAGTCCAATGAATCACGCTCACCACCAAACTTACAGCTTGTTCTCTGTCAGCTTTACTGCATTTCGCTGCAGTCTTCAGTGTTCAGCTGAAACCTAATCCACTCCCTGTGTCCCTGCATGAGATTTTTTAGGAGAGATTGGAAGGTACCAATATGCCAATGATGTAATATTCTTAGACGTCATCAGACATGGCTGCTGACGTACAATATATAGTGTTTGGTAAATTGGTGTTACGACAGGCACATAATAGAAAGGAAAATGACCAGAATCATACCTCTGTCACTAGTACAGACCTAAATGATACAATGCACCTGTGGTACAAAGACAAAGGAGCAGTTCCATGAACACACACTACCCATTCAGCTGAGGGCTCCAGTGGGAAACCTGCAAATCCCATGGAGCATAAAGTTTTTATCATAAAGTTCTTACTCAACCGTTTTAACCAATCACCTTACAAAACACATGGGAGGAACATACACAGGAGGCAGGGAAGGCAGGGATTTGGCCTAGAATACTGTAGACTACACAAAATATGACAAGGGCACATGTTTGAAGGAAAGTAGTCCTCATCCATGTAAAATCAGAGAACTCTCTCTCAACGTGGTTACAATTATGAAAAATACATAAGTTAATTCCCATTTTTACTGACTTATCTGATTGTTTAGAATACCAAAGGCCAATCTGGGCATCCCAGGGGGTCAGTGTATGAGATGCATCCAGTTAGTGCTGCAGAGCCAGCAGTTTCAGACCTACAATAAGTTTAGATCTACTTTGCAAGTGTGACAGAATAAATATATAAAACTAAACTAACTCTAAACTCTAGTTGAAAGAATTCTATAAATCTTTCCCAGACAAGACTCTAGTCCAACTAGGAATGGTAATACACAGGGTTGGTTTTGATATTACGCAGCCAATAAACAAGAGGAAGGAGGAAGGAGCATTAGAATAAAAAGAGACAAATCTGAGCAGACAACTTATTTCCAACCAGGTCTTGTTTCTGATCATGTTAGCCTTTGATATATATGAAGAGACAAGTTCAGATTTTTTTGACATAAAGTGATACTGAAACATGGATATTAGCTGAGTCCTGTGGATGGAAATATCCCAGGGAGCCAAAAGCTTGCCAAACACAAATGAACATGACAATTGTTGCCTGTCATCCCCACTCTGTCTCCTCTCTTTGCTTCCCCACTCACCACTTGTACACAACCTAATAAAAGTAGGAATGTCATAAAAATATTATTCTAAAAACAGGACGCACTGATATGGAGAAGCATCACTTTCATTTCACTTCGTATGACACTATCACAGTTGCACAGAAGGCTTGTTTCATAGCAGGTGGTAAATACTGCAGCTCCCCACCCTAGCAGCTCAGCCATCAACCCCTGAGGGTACAACAAGAAGACTCGCACTTTATAAGTATACGCACACATACACACCACTTTATCTGGCACACCTTGGTGTTTGCTCCTCCAGATTCCTGTGTGACTAAAGCTTAAGTACAAATAATGCAGAGATAAAATGTCTGGTTACTGTTCAAGTAAATGTTCAAAGTGGCTAGACGTGTGGTTCAAGTGACCTTGAATGCGTTTGCTGGCTGATGTGCCATTTCCAGCAATTCAGAATCAAGAAAAGTGGCCAGAAATGGCTGCCCTCTGGACATGCAATAAAGTCTACCAGAATTCTAGTCAAGTCAGTTCTGTAGCTTTGGGCTACAATGCCTTGCTGATTGAAGATGAGGGGAGAAAAAAACAAGACTCAAGGCTGGTTGCACACACAGGGGGACCAGGTATGTAAATACTAGCTCTGTACAGTGCAATAATGGTGTGCAGAGAAGCATCTCCAAACAAACAACTCATCAAGGCTCAGAGTGGATCAACAGCCAGCAGGCGATCAATGCTGGCTTAAGAATTTGAGGATGGCATGGTGGGCACAATGAGCACTAACGCTTTCCAAATGAAGAGGAGGTAAAGGCCACCTGCCCCTATAATCACTGTAAATATTGTAATACTCAGCATGGCCAATGTGTAGAGTTAAGTTACTTAGCCAAGCAGGACCTGGAAGCCAAGCCGTGGGGCTTGTAAATGTAGTCTTGAAGTCTTAACGGACTTGAAGGAAAAACAAGAACACCGGCTGCTCTATGGCTTTGCAGCTGTGTATTCATGAAGCTCTGGACATCCAAAACTTCAGTGTCAGCATCCTTGCTACTCGGAAAAATCAAACTCAGAAAACAAGCAACAAGTAAACATGGTTGCCATCAAAAATACAAAATTTGCTAGCTTTTCCTACATTAAAAGGCTGTACTTCCCACAGCTGGCTGTCAAGTTTTTTAAGTTGGGAGGTTCCCACAGCACATGAACGCACTACAGCACAAGTGTCAGCTACGCACACAGAGCAGCCTGCAGCAAACTTCCTCAACCAAATCTGAAAAGGCATACAAAAACACAGGTAATGTTTGGTGCTTGAACATTATTATAAAAGATGCATGAGTGAGGAAGAGGAGGCAGTGAGTTCATCATTCTGTAACTAAGAGCTTAGCAGCACCAGGAGAAAAGGAAGCAGAGGAAAGTGCTAAAAAATATCATTATATTATATATATATA
>NW_023339796.1:6699656-6705203 GCF_004916995.1 Morone saxatilis | reverse complement strand
TTATACTTATTATTATACTACCTTAGTTGCAGACCTACATGTGGGAGACCACAACATATAATCGTAACATACATCCTACCACTACACCCTATACTTTGTGTGTTCTAGGATTACAATGACTAACAGCAGAACAGGTGCATAAGTGCCCCTTTGGGATACCATAAAATGGGATGTAAACATAAAAAAAGCGGGGTCAGAGTAAACTGGGATCTCTGTGCAGTGTTTTTCGCACTTTGCTGAGTCAATGAATTGAAGAATTCAAACTGTTTTGGTGGCAAAAGGATCGTATTTGGTGCTGGTTAGCTGTCCCCAATAAAAAGGCTATGGAGTGTAAAATGTTTTGTGCTTTCTGCCTAAATACTGAGATATGTTCTAGGGATCAGTGCTTTGCTCCAAAGCAAGGAAATTACTCTCTCCACTCTGTTGGATATATGCAAAATTCCCTGTCTCTCTTTCTCTCTCACACACACTCACTGGCAGGTTATTGATTCCCAACCTCCCATTGTGTTGCATAGTGAAACTGACACCTAACTCACAGCACAGATTATGCAGAAGTCGCTGCAAATGGTGAGGGAAAATGAGGGATAACAGAAGGAGACAACAGCAAGCTCCTTTTCCCTGTACTGACCCCAGCTCCGTCACTGATTACCAGTTAAAAACATTATTTTTTCAATGCATGGACTGGAACCAGTTTAAGCAGGATTTCTTTAGCACCTATTCCACCTCCAGAAATCTCACATCTATTATCTAATTGACAAATCACTGCTCTTAATTCCAAACTCCCACATAAAATCCAGGTCTGAATGAACCTTCTCCACTTAATTTCTATTAAATCTTCTTTATCCATTGATGTTTTTTGAATGTCATTGTGAAATGTCTTACTCAGTACACATCTAGGTCACAGTTCTTTGAGAAAGCGAATTTAGTTATGTGGTTATGTAAGAAAAAAGAAAAGCATATCCTCCCATGTATCATTACTGAACTCAAAATATTGATGGCAGTGTTTGACTCAAAAAGACAGAATTGGACACATACATATTGTATTTTTGCTTTCATTTTAAATTATTTTCTTCATTTTTCATTTTCTATTTATTTGTTTATTTATTGACATAGTTTACTTGTATTTATCTGATTGTATTTCTCCTTTCTTCTCAGTAAAACCACTTTGGCCAACAATTGTGCCCTATAAAAAAGAAAAAACAAACCAAAAACCCTGAAAATTGTCAGTATTTACTGACCAGCTTATTATGATATCTCACTTTTCATCAAAATTGCTGTGCTACAAGGATAGAGAGAACTCAGACCCACACACATAGAGTGAAGGGCAGACGGTAATGTTCTGCATCTACTGTGGCCTGCATACACTGGAACATGTACCATCCACATATGAGGCAGTGGCTAAAAGGTACATCAAAAATAATGAGGTATATTTGAAGCATTAATGGAAATTGGCAAATATTCTAGGAATAATCAGTGTTCCTGTGCCAGAAATGTCAGCTACACAGCGGATACCTTACCATGCCATACATTCTTTCACTCAGTTGAATAAGCACAGAGATGCTTAAGGTTGACAGCATGCATAGTTAAGTTGCAGTCGAAATGACACGCTTGGCAGCACGTACGGTATATTCACACAGGGCATGCATGCTTCCACACGTCTGTCTTTTTTTTTTTTTTTCATGCATGGATCAGCCGAAACCAGCGTATCAGAACAATGATGAACGTTAGATGACATTGAATAGCTTTTACATGCAAGCTCGCCATTCTTTGCTAGAATAGCACACTTGAAAGCATTTAAATAGCAATGCATTCATGAATAGAGAAGGAAGTGCCCGGCTAAAAGAAGGCAGTACAGAAGTAATTCAGCTATTACATCAGACTGCTTTAAGCAGAGCCTTAAAATAAGCCAAGCATCTATTGGTTCAAGAGCAGGGCAGATTTATTGGGTGCATTTTGAAGAGCTTTTTTAAAAAAAATAAATATTCAACTTTTAGAAGAAATAAAATGTTGCCGTGAAGGTAAATCACATTATGAGTTTCTGATGAAGTTGAGCACAATCCTCTTTAGCTTAAAAATATAAAATGTTTCTGATGGTAAAATCATCTGAGTTTATATCACATTGTTTCTCAAAATATTGTGTTTCAAAGTGACAACACTTTATTTCCCTCAGTTATATTATATAGTAAGGCTGGGTCAGGCCAAAATAAGGACAGAAAGTGTCCAAAGAGAATCATCTCCCTCATTTAATTCTGTGTGTGTGGTTGGATCAGATGATTCTCAGTCCAAGCATTCAAAGTCCTAGCTGTCTGAAATGTAGCCTGGCCTCAGGTTATATGCCTTCAATTCTCCAACACACATAAGGTGGCTATGGGAATACTGGTCACAGAGCAGTGACATTATGGAGAACTAGAGCCGACCACTGAAACCAGTCTACAAATGGAAAGAGACTGCAGGTGAGATATTGCCCCCTAGTGGTGTGTTTGCCAAAGACAGGGACTTCTAAGAGAGCTCAAGCTGAGTGACAGTGAGGCTGAAAAGCAGTCATTGGACAGTCTTTATAAGCAAAGCACAAAACTGCGGATCATCTGCATTTGACCAAATGACTGTTCATTTTTGTCCCCTGTCAATGCAAGCTAAATACCCATGACAAACACCTTATAAATTATGCAAAAATCAATTCTTCCTGTAGGAAAAAAAATCCTCCCTGTGGGTAAAACAGAGCATGGGGACATGAAACATGTTTGTGCATCCAAAAAGACGAAAATTAAATATATAAACCCATACGGTGGAAGAGGTTGAGGATATTCTCCTTCTGTGCCGGCAGAGAATGTGCAGCTGTTCAGGTACTGTGCCAACAACACGCCAAGGCTGACTCACTTCCAGAAGCTGCTGTGCAGAATCATCCAGAGGCTAGGGAGTCACCAGTGCTGAGGCTGACTGACGCACTGTGCTGATTTCTTTATAAAATCCTAATAATGGTTTATAGATGGGAGGGTGAAATGTATTATTCACTATCCTGCTATGTTAAAGAGAAAGCTATGAAGATATGTTTTTTATCTTAATTCTTTCACTAGATTGTAACATTTTGGTCAGTATGAGCTGGATCAGTGGTATTTATTTGTTAGCTCAATCAAAACATCAGTCTAATAGACGTACAGTAATAGAGCTCAGTGGGTATTGCGGGGTAGGAATGAAGCTAAGGGGTTTGCACAAAGTCCTTTTCAATACAAAACAATTCAATTAAGCAATGTCATAAAAAAATCAGATGAGAAAATAAAGGGGAAATAAGGGAGAGCAGATAAAAGAAATACAAATAGGGGAACAAAAATAAAAGGAAATTGACCATTAGGACTATCAATTCAGTCTCTCTTACACAAAAAGAACATTTATAAAAACAGATACCACATAATGACCTTAAAAACTTCAAACCTGTTAACCTGTTAAATCATTTTATCTAGATAATAATATGGTATTTTTTATACCACACTTTTCAGAGCCAGAGCCTATGGTTTTTTGTTGTTTGTTAAGCAACTGAAAAGTGCATTTGTGTATTTGTCACTTTTTGTTTCTAAAGAAGCAATAGTAGGAAAAATGGAAACGGTAAATACTGACATGCTTGTCAGATCTAATTAGAGTGCGACAACAAACCGGCCCGGTGTCGCACAGTCCTGTAAAGCCATCCATTTTGTTGCCAAGTTACATCTCTCATCATCTGAGCAACAACAAAATTACAAGTGACAATTGTCGTGATCCCTTGGAAACCCTCAGATCAACTGATAATTGGATGGTTCTTCACAAGCAAAGAACAAACGCCATAGTAACATCACACATAATTGCTCTGTGTCTCACGTTGAGGATTCATTAATGGTGGCTGGCTCTGCTGCCACTGTCTTGATTGGTTCACTCTCTCGTATGACAAGGACATTGTGATCGCAGGAACGTTTCCCATTCTTTACTGAAACCAGCCACACAGACAGTAATCGGAAACACAAGGTTATTGTACCACTGTTTGTTGTTTTATTGACAAACACAGGACGTGAGCCAAACACTGCACGGCTTTAAAGTAAATTTTCACGGCACCCTCTCCTTAAAGAAGTGTCTAAACTCGAAATTAAATAGTTCACAAAAACCTTTAATGGCAAACAATTTGAGGCTTCTTCGAGATAGGAGGCGGGATTGAATAAAAATAGGATCTCCTGAGTGCTTTAACTGAATGGCTGTTTGTGTAATGTAGCATGAATAGTACAAATTGCTACAGAGACCTGTCTCTCATCCCCTTTATATTTAGCTGGTTCTCTTCTGAGCAGTCAAGGTCCTTGAACGTATATTTTCTTAGTAAACTTTCGTAGATTGTAAACAACCTCACTCACATATCCCTTATTCATTCTACCAACTAACCACCTTGCATTTGTCTTCAAAATGTATGTTTTTTTTGTCAAACATCAGCCACAGCGGAGCCAATTAACCTTTTTTGTGATCAAATACATGTTGGCTCAGGACAGGGGGTGACACTTATCTGTGCGAATCAAGAAGAAATGGTTTGAAACATCACGGTTTTGTGAAAAATTAGTGTGAATAATGCGTGAAGAATGTTGTTCATCTGACAGAAACACACAGGCTAGAGTACGTGGAGAGACAAGAGATTGAGTGGGAGGCAAAGAAAGTAATTTAGCTGTAATGTAGCAGCTAGGTGAGTGGTCACACCGTCTGGCATGCTGCAGCAAGTGTAGATAGTGATAGATGGCTTACATGCTGTTGTTCGCTTAGTGGAATACTTTCAATTCCTGTATAAAAGGAAAAAAAAACACAAATCTCTTAAAAAGACCAACAATGAATTGATCCTAGTGACAAGTATTTCTTGTGCAGCTGAAACGTGTTATTCCTCTGTGCTACAGACTGCCACAATAACGGTCTAGGTATAATATTTAATCATGTTAAGCATCTGAGTTTAATGTGTTAGCATACTAACATTTACTTATTAACACTAAACACTGTACAGCTGAGGCTGATGGAAATGTCATTAGCTTTTTTTAATATTTGGTCATAAACCAAAGTATTGCACAATTAAAAGTTGATGATAGCAGCAAGTGAAAAGCCAGGGCATCACCAAAGTTGTCACAATTGATCCCGAGGGACATAAACAACATTTAATGACAATCCATCTAACATTAGTTGATACATTTTACTCAAAACCATAAATGTGATATTAACGGTGGTGCTAGAGGAAAAGTCAGTAGGATTCATCCTTCCTTTATTGTGATGAACATCGGCACTGTAGTTTATTTTGAGTCAATCCCACATACACCACCCTGCTGATATAAATACTTACTAGAGCATCGCGGCTGAAAATAGTTCTCAACAAATGCACTACGCACTATTCCAATGTTTCAGGAAGTACCTGACCCTTTAAAAAATATACAAATATATGTACACATTATGTGTTTGTGACCCGTATTTTACAAAGATTTACGAGTTAGGGCTGACTGGAACAGACAGGGTAGTTGTTGGCAAATGACAATAAGAAAAATACAATTCAATTCAATTCAA
>NW_023339796.1:6696740-6699556 GCF_004916995.1 Morone saxatilis | reverse complement strand
CAGTAATGATCGATGACGATCATACATCAGCCTTATCATTTAACATATGCAAAGTAAAAATCTATGATAATCTGCTGCTTCTCAGAAAGAATTTAATCACAAATAAATACGCATTTTAAATTCCTCCAGGAAAGACCCTAAAGTTGCATGCTCTTTTTCAGCCATCCCTTGAATTACACCCATAGAGACACTTTCATAACGTATATTTCTGCCTGCCAGTACACCAGAGAGTCTGTTTTGAGTGTTACTCTCTACAGAACAAACATCAAAAGTGATCTAACAGCGCAGAGGTGCTATGTATCGGAGAAAAACACAGAGTTTGCACAACATAACAGCCGTCCTATAGGATCAACTGGAATTACAATACGTGCTCACCACTGGGTAAAACAGCATCCATCTCCAGTGGAAACAAGTCTGCTGCTGTGAAAATATGCAGGGAGGGAGAAAACAATCCAATTTGTGTGAGCTGTTAGGGATAACCTCTAATTCAGTGTTTCCTTCAATATCCAAAATGTAAAATGCAAATGAAAAAAGAGAGAATAATAAATGAAGCATGATAAGCAGAGGAAATTGCTGATAAAGAGAAAATTGTTACAGAGACTAATGCGCTTGGAAGCTGGCTAGTTATTTAGTACGTCGCCATGTCATCTCTTTAGACGACCATTTGCTATTTTGATTGATGCGTGAGAGCATCGGCGGCTGGAGTTTACACTGAATGTTGAAGGAAAAGGAATGGAATCGGTGAAACAGGGCAGCAGCCGGACAAATGTATGATTCACAATTCCCAGCTCTTCCTGGAAACCCTGGTCTGATGGACTGCAGATGAGTGGTGGATGTTGTGGCGGATGAGTGGAGGACAGAGAGAACCCGCTGAGAGGTCAATAGTTCTGCGCTGACCTGTGAAGAACTCCATTATACCTCGATCACATCTCTGACTCACTCCCTTTTTCCAACTGGCACAGCCAGCCAATACTGAGCAGTAACAATATCATTGTTGCAAACTGGTCTAGAGTCCTGATTCAATCACAACCCTGTACAGAAATACATCACACAGTCGTCTCTTGCTTTCAGCAAAAGTTTGCAAGCACTTTGGCTGAAATATAGGTTGCAATTTGATGGCATTTCAGTCAATACTTTGCCCTTTCATTTGATCCCAAACATGTGATCACTTCAAAAATATAATTTTCCAAAAGAGTGGAAGATCTTTTTTGAAAGCACAACTACACTATTGTAAGGCTGATACATATGATCTGTTACAAAAAAGCAAATAGCTGCCCCCTCACTTCTGATGAAACAAAAACGGGAGAGAACTGAGCTGATTGAATTCCATTACATAACACCTTTGTCTGTTGTTGAGAAGAGCTATTTGTTATTGCTAAAGCTATGCTTTGTCAATGCCATTATGGCCAAACAATTACATGCCCGATTGTATTCACTTTGCCCTTATGCAATTCTTCATGCTCTTACAACTGACTGAAATGCTTTGCATATGACACAGCTGCTAAACTGCATATTCCATTTAGAAATGGGATAACAATAAAACCTACATTATACGAATATGAAAAGTAGCTTTGATTTCTTCTGGAGTAAAGGGTGTGACCCAACACTATAAAGCAGTGATGGAAAAAGAGTTTGGATCCTTAAAAAAAAAGATAAATGTTTAAGCAAAATATACACCAGTTTAAAGTATAATAGTACTCTTTATACAGAGAGGTTCCTGAGTGTTACATGATTATATTATTATTATTGATTGCATTATAAGTCCAAAAGTGTATATACGCAGTGCCTTGTGTTTGGTAAGATTTTAGATGAAAATTTTAATCTGAAATGTAAAAGCTGCCAAATAAAATCAGGAAATAACCAAGCATAATGTAGCATTAAAATATTCAAGTATAGTGCTGTATTTTGGTACAGAACTTGAGTTACTGCACTAGGTCTGACTGAAATCAGTATAATCATATTAACAATATAGCATTTATATCAATTTATATCATGATATAACAAATGCATGCAAAAATTACATTTAACTCTACTAGTATGCATTACTTACAAACCATAAAACGAGTGACTCCAACTGTAATCATTTTCTTGGAATCATTAATTTGGCCTGTAAAAATTCTATACACTTCTAACACAGTATGTTAATATATTCAATATCTTTATATAAGTCTATAAAGAATAATATCAAAGCATAGCCCTATCCCCAGCCTAAAACATCCTAATGTGGTTTCATAATCCCATTCAATAGAGGGACTTGGAAGTCCCCGGGTCATTACAACCAATGTCATGGTTGTTTTAAGGCTATGAGCAACACGACACCAGAAGATAGACAGTCTGTCCTACAACAGGTCTTGTTTATTTGGCAGAGTGATAAAAAAGACTCTTCTTGGCAATAAGGGTATATAGAACACATGGCATTTTTTTAATATCAAACAGCTCACACAAATCGCCAGTCACCACAATTATCTCGATCTGAACCTTTATGAATAGGAAATTACAAACAGTAAACTGATCCAAAGATGTCTGTACAACTGCATGGCATAAGAGAATAGTGATTCATGGTGTTATATTTGGTTGTAGGGAGATGAGCCCATGGTAATGAATGAGCCTTAAGGAGGGCTTGGCCCCCATCATCAATCTTACAAAACTGGGCTACAGAGAAACGCAGAGTCACTCCATTAACACAAAGGAAGACATCCATTCTGTTACGCTTTGTTGAACTCACCTAAGAAATACGCAGATTGCTTCAAAGCAATTATACAATTCCAGTATGCCATCATATGAGAAACCCAAACTACACCCCCCCCCCCCCCCCC
>NW_023339796.1:6633151-6696640 GCF_004916995.1 Morone saxatilis | reverse complement strand
CCCCCCCCCTTCAAATGAGTGAAGAAAAAAGTAAAGAAAAATCTGGGCTAGACTAAATGGTGCCACTACTGAAAATGTTTGACTAGGCACTGAACTGTCTTAACTGCCAAAGCAATGCTGCTTATGGTTTATGTCAGAAGGCGATTGATACCACCATCATTACACACCTAAGCTTCTTTTGATGAAACAGCTATCTTGGAAAATGTGTCTTATTCCTGACACGCTGTGTGGGCCTTTTTCAAGTCTCCCCACTCAGAGCATGATGAGAAAACACAGACAAGACTATGACAACTATGAGACAGGAGCATCAGTCGCATTTTTCCCCACATTCGCTTTCTCTGAGCAAAGCCCGAAAACTTTGAAGACCTTCTGAGGGATTCTCGAGGTGCTGCTGCGAAGAGGTTTCAGTTTTTAGGAAAGTCTGAATTTTTTGCATAATTCTTAATCCATTCAGCCAGCTGTTATCAGTTTTTCAATTCATTCATTTCAATTTTTCTGTCTAGCATGGAATCCAGTGATAGGTCTTTGACTGTGCAGTTCTGTGAAAGCTTTTTTTTTTAACTCACAGAGTGGGTTGATTTGACTAAATCAAAGTGTGAAGTGTTGGAAAACATTACTTTTCAAATGTAAAATATAATATCTGAGACTTCCTTGTGGCAATCACTGGTCTTATACCAACTTTATTCGATAGCAGCCCCTATAAAATATGCCTTGAAGTAACCGTTAGAAAACCAATCACTTTAGATGAAACTCTGCTTTAGTGACAAGTCCTTTGATGGCTGTTAAGCTCAATTTATGATATCCGTAGCACATTTTACATAACTATTTGATTTTATTATGTTGCCACAGCATGTAGTACATGGCTCAAAAATGGCACATTTACTGTATTACTATTACATGGTCTCATACAGTATATAGTATATTTCAAACCTCATTTTTGATATTGTACTGGGTCGACAGAATCCACCCTCTCCACCAAGTTGATTGATTCTCTGAAGATGGAAATTGAGTGTAATGAGTTGCGAATTCAAGTCTGATATCAGGTAATATAGGCACTATGTTTTCCACACTTAATTGTGTAAAGTGTGACATTTCTGCACTATTGTACTTGATTGAAAAATTTGAATTTTTTTCATTATATATTTTATGGGGTTTAACAACAACACATCTAATGAATGTCAATCAGAGTCCTGCACTGGGGTGGGTACCCGCAGGTGGGCAGTGGTTGGGAACGAATGTGTTGTTTTTTCTGGAGAAATCAGGAATGAAAATGATTGCGCAGGCTTTTTAACATTTAAATCTGTTAAAAATCATCAAGCCTAATCAGCTGCCAGGATTTTCTTTTATTGTGAAAGCCACAAGCCTGTAACTCTCAAACTCCCAAACCACTGTAAAGTTTGTATGTCGGGACATTATATTGTTTAAAACTGTGTGTGGAGTTAGATTTAGTGAATTGACACAGAGCTTAATTTACATCGGTGCCCAGCTGGTCCTTTGGATGCAGCAGCAGCGTAGTGAGTAGCAACAAGCAAAACAGTTGGTGATTGATTCAGCCAACAGTTAATTATGATTTTAATTAATCTTTCTACATGTTATACTTTTAATTACACAAGTAAAAATATGACTGTGTGTGTAGCACAGGTCAGGTTGGTCTGGGTTTGACTTGGAGATAATTGCAGGGAAGGGGTTGGTTCCATTTCTGAACTCTGCGGGACCCTGATGTGAATGAATGCCTTGAGCATGCTGTCAACATCCCATATAGGGTGTATTGATGAATGCTAAAGCAACTGTTGAAACAAATTCTCTACCTCTATTTATATATATTTATTTTGATCAAACTAAACTTGTTCACTAGCAGATAGCCATTTAGCTTTGTATAAGTTTATGACTGTATGTAGCAGAGCAGTAAATAGTCATCTATCTTAGCACAATTTTACTATCTTATCCAGCACAGTAGTAAATAGCAACTTGCATAGCATCTTGTATAGTAGTAGATTAATTTAGCTAAGCATACTTTTACTGTCTAGCACAGTAATATCCATTTTTTCTTTTCATGACTTTGATATTACAGTAGGAGATTTAGCAGAGCATAATTTTAATATCTAGTACAGTAGTCCCCTTTGCTTAACATGTGAACATAAAACATATTTCAATAAAAACAACGTGCTGCCTGAACTGGGAGCCAAAAGCACAAGGGGGGTGTCGGCACATTTACACTGCTAGCAAATGAGCTTTGGACCACTGGGAGGAGAAGGTTTTCTGGCCCAGGGCAAGAGGGAGCCGGTGGGGAATGCTGACAAGGAGCTGAGCTGGTGTCATGCCAGAACAGTAGCTGGGCAAATGGGCAATGTAACCAGGCTCAGCAGCCTCCAAAGACATGACTGTCCAGTAGTAATGCACTCTGAAACTGGGGGAACCAAATCGCAAAAAAAATACCAAATCTTACATAGTGTTGCTTTAAATTGTAATAATGATTACAAAAAGGCAATTATCAAATCCATACTTTTTAAATTTACAATGTAACACGTCTGGTGAAAATAAGAATCCTACTGGACTCAGATGTCTGACTGACCAAACTTATTTTCCAAGTCAGTGTTTCTGTGAATAATACTGCTCTCCAATTATAACATAAAATATTCTGAAGGGCATGTATTAATGATAGAAGCACGGTGAGTCTGATGCACTGAGACATCAACAACGTTAGTCAACATTTTGTTTTCTTCAATAAATCCCTTGATCGTTTTTTCTGTAATTACCGTTTCACTACACTGGATAATTGCTTGAGTTTAATTCATTTCTAAGTATTCCAGCTTCGGTGCCTTCAGTTTTTATTTTTCCCCTCACCAGAGCTACAGTGCATCTGTCACTAGTTTTGTTTTAGTCCACTTGGTCTGCACCGGGGACTGACAGTGAATTAGGGTCGAAAGACACGAGCTCAGGATGGAAATTGGTACAATTATGTTCATCTTTTTAGAGGATGCCTCAGTGAAAGGTGCTCCCTGTGGAATTAATCACCCCAGTGTTTGAGCATCTTACCTGTTTAATAACCAATTTAATCACTTCCTCCAAAGGTTCAACACTCCTAAAAAGATACGAGCGGTTGATTTTTATTAACACACTGCTTCCATTAAAGGCCAATTAGAAGCCATGAATCAGTTGTGTGCTTGTCTGCTGTAATTCATTTGTTGTAAACAAAATGAGATAGGGCTGTTGAGAGTAACTCAACATAGCTTTACCCGGATTAGCAGTATTATTTACTACAATACCAGACACATAAGATGCTACTGCTCAATCTTATACTATACATCACTGATATTTATAAAATCTGTCATCTTGTTTTTCTATATTTCTTCAGTTTCTCTGTGTGCTTCACAAACTATTTATCCTCAAGTGACTTGAAAGGCTTAACATTCAAACCAGGAACCATGTTTAAAAAAAGGCCCTTCTCAAGGTCAATGGCACGCTTACAACAAGCTTAATTGAGAATTTGATCTAGTCGCTCTAGGGGGTGGACAAAGTGCTGCCGTGAATGTTAAAGATGAGCTATCAGGATTTGATCAAGTAATCAAAATGCTGGCCTACTTTTAGGTCACTTCCTTTTTTTAACCACCAAACTGTGCAGCAGACCTGCTTTTCTGTAGCATTTGTATGCTATACAACTGCCAGACTTTAAGCACAGCAAACACATAGAGAGCTTCTGGTATACCAGCAGAGATAGATATAAATCACAAAATATATTTTCAGACATCTGGACAGTGGAGCAATAGCAACAACTGTCTGATAAAAAAGTGGCTGATATCCTCCTCAGAACCCAGTGGGAATACTAGCTACGATGACCTATATGTGTGACTGCAAATCAAAGAATGCAGAATGATTTACAACAAATTCATGCTTACAGACTTTGTTTAAAACTCTAAAATAAAAAAGGCCATCCCAAACATAATCACACACCAATAAAACACAGCTATATGGTTTTAAAATGAGAGACTGTGAAGTAAGACTAAAAAGGCCACAGTCAACAGTGAACTAAATTCTGTCAGCATGCTAACATATTCACAATGACGTCAAGCAGGTAATTTACTATGTTCACCATATAATGTTAACATTCACTAATTAGCATCATGGGAATGTCTTCCTTTGAATATGTGTCATAAAGCAAAGTATTGGACAAATTTAAATCTTAACCTGATGATAGTTCCGTTAAGAGATCACCTGATTATTACAAATTATCCTGAGGGGAACGTGAATCAAGTTTAATGTCAATTCATGCATCATTTGTTGAGGCATTTCATTAAAACTACAAATGTCATGTGGTGCAACAGGAAAAGTCAGGGGGTCACCAAAGCCAGAGGGATCCATTCTCTGGGGACCTTGGATATCTATACAACATTTCAGGACAATCCATCCAGAAGTTGTTGAGACATTTCAGTCTAAACTACAGTAGTGGAGGACCAAGCAACAAACTTATATTACCATCCTTAAGCCACATCATGTAGTGTGGTTAAAAATCTTGAGTATAGTGCTTTGAGGAAACAAGTCACATTACAAGCAATCATATACTTTTGAATTTTGCTTTTATATTTAAGAATACAATGAAAAGGCAGGTGTACAACAAACTAAATACTGTAATTAATTCCTCAGAATGCTATGTTAGAGCCATGCAAAATTTCAGTTACAGGAGCGTACTTGAAATATGACAGCAATGATGCTGCAGCATTAAGCTTTTAGTGAAAGGCAGCTTTTTCAGGGAAGCAACTTTTTGCAGAGAATAATGCTGTTCTGCACTGATTAAAGGCATACACCATTGAATATTTCATTGCAGCTTCAAAATTGAACTTCTGTTGAGAGTGGCTTTGATGTAAACTTGCCGTTTCAACCAGTGGTGGCTTGTTTGACAGGCAGCAGTCACACAGAGACGAAAACAGCCCAAAGTTGAGCGGGAGAAATGTGCCCCCCTTCTACAAGCTGGCAGAGTGGTAATGATTAGCTCTCTAGCAGGATTCTCCTAAGGCAAGTGATTACGACACGCTCTGCAAACTATGACACCTCTTACCTGGAGCCCAAACAAAGACAGCATCCTAAAATATTTCTAGAGTGCTGCTAAGAAGAGTTTGAGCTCAAATGTTGTTTTTGCCTTCTCCCTGCAAGAGTTTGTGTTTATTATTCAGGCTGAGGACTTGGGGGGGAAATTGGTTTTGCTAATGAAAATTACTTCCTGCGAAAACAAATGAACTGTAAATGCCAGCCACAAGAGTTGCATACCTGTTTTTTTTCCTTTTTTTTTTTTGCTGGGTGCTTGAGTCGGATGAGAGCTGTTGAGTATGAATCATTTTTCTCAGTGTTTCGCTCTGTTTTGCCCCTTACCCGGGTTGTGAGCAGCGCTAAGCCTCCATGAGAGGAATAACCTGAAATGGAGGAACACTTCAATGTCGCCCTTTCCCCCTCTCCTCCACGAGTGATTATACAATTGATTTTTTTTTTTTTTACACCAGTGGTTCCTGCTATAGGAGCAGTAATAACAATTTATCTTGGCTCCTTGTTCCATTACAGCAGAGCTGCGGTGAAACCAGAGGAAAAGTGCTGTGTTTTATGATTTATGGAGGCTATTTGACCTGTGCTTATTAGAGGGATCTACCAAACGTGATGCAGACTTCGGAAATAGACTATGAGCTTTGCTCTGGAATGGGAGTGTGAACATGGCTTTCACAGAAGATGGAATAGGTGTCTCGGCTGACTGAAAAACAAACATGACAGTCTGAACAGTGGGGTTTAAATATATGTCAGCTCTGCTGCCACATTTCAGCACTCTACTTGTTACTGTCTGATTTTAATATAATTTAGAGGTTAAATTGAAGAAAATCTCAGCCTTAATCCATTCGACTGTGATTCCCAAAAGTGCTTAAGAATATAAGTTTTACAGCAGCAGCTGTGTATCACACAGTACAGCCCCAGTTGTCTGGTATAATTTGGCATGGATGGAGATAAGTAGGTGAGATGCTTATCGTCATGTGCCCTTACCTTGGTCCTGGTTTTTGTTAAAGTGATGCCTGAAGGAAACTGCCGTGGCTCTAAGGGGCCCCTGGTTGTTCCTCAATGACTGCCGTTTATGGAGCCGTTTAAGCATGGCGGCTACCTCCCTGCCTCCCTCCAACAGATCCAGGTCTCTCTCCTGTGGCTAGTGATAATATTTAACTGCTGACCTTATCTTCTCTCACCCACATCTCCTCTCCGCCAGTGAACGGAGAGCATGTTA
The DNA here is from genome assembly GCF_004916995.1 of Morone saxatilis. Lineage (NCBI taxonomy): Eukaryota > Metazoa > Chordata > Actinopteri > Moronidae > Morone > Morone saxatilis. The sequence continues at coordinate 6,690,387 of NW_023339796.1, read as the reverse complement.
ATGTCTGACACAGCTCTACATGTAGCATGCTAATCCATCTGTGGCCTGGCTGATTAAAGATGAATATCGGTGGGATGGTAAACACAGGCATGCCCCAGGCAGCTTCACCGATGACTACATCTGCACAGGACCATGTAAACTGTTACACTCCAAACAGCATATAATATTACAGATCTTGGGGCAAGATGAATAAATCAAGGGTTCCCTTTTAATAGCAAGCAAACAAACTGCAAACTTTTATTGTCAAAGTATGTAAACTACAGAACTCTCATGTTTCCATGAATTGTTTGGCCTCATTCCCATCCCGTATCCACCACAATTTCACAAAATATTTATTGTGTTTAAAGTGTCACATGTTTTGCTTTTCAAAATGTAATTTCACACACAAGTTAATTATTGATATAGATAGAGATATAGAATCACTACTAATGCTAGGGCTATTGCAGTAAAGTTGTTGTTGAGGAATGAGATGTCTAATGGGACAGCACAATATTGGAGCACTGCAAACTATCTGTTAAATTAAATAAACCCCTCAAATACAATGTGACAGTCGGTTGGTAAAGAAAACAAGCCAGAAATGATTTTCTTATTCATTTTAATCCCATAGGGACATATACTGTGAATATGGAATCCGAGGAAACCATTGCAGCAAGCTGGTAAATATAATATAGCTAAAAGCACCCTTATACCTAAATGTTATGATCGTATCTGTAAGAAATGTTGTATAAATGATTTGTATATGTTATACATAATTGCGACAGAAGGTTAGCGGGCCCAATTAAAAGTGTAAAGATATTTATTACAGCAGCCCAAGGCAGAATAAAATCAACTTTTATTACATTACATTATTACTTAATGTTACTTTGAACTCAAATACTCTTGTTGTCAAATATGCAAATATCTGCACTTGCACATTCTATGGAGAGGTTTGAACAGAAATATGTGCATGTATCTTTTGTTTTGTAGACAAACAATCTATGAATTTGGCCCCACGACATACCATTTTGTTATTCAACTTCATTTATACAGTATTACTACTGAGGAGATAAATATGTTTATGAGTCTATAAAAAGGTAAAAAGAACTACAGTAAGCCTTACTTTCATTATAATTGGATGTTTTAAAGGGAGAACTGCTGTATCTTTGTTGAGTGCCCAAAGGTTTCTTTACATGCTGTTACAAATGTCGTCTTCAGCAGACAGAGATAGAATATGCGCCGCCTTCAGCTGATCGATAGCGGACCACCTGAGAGTTGTGCCCTTTCTTTGTAGGCAGGGTTGTCACCATTAGCTGGATGAGAAGCGCAAATTTGTGAAAAAAAAAATTATAATGTTGGTTGACAAGCTGCACAAAATACTTTTGAAAACAACAGACAGAGGGTGAGAACTGAACAATCCTGCGAAACTGATCGTTTACTATATAAATATCATCAGTAGCAATCATTATCTCTGTTGTGCCAGGAGGGAGAGCACAGTGCTCTGCTGCCATCACATCAGGTGTAGTTTTCTTCTCAAACAAGCCATGGGGTGGCTAGACAGGAGAACCACAGTCTTACTCAGCTAGACTACTAATGAATCTGACTTGTTTACCATCACCCATATGACTAGTTTTGGCTCATGCCATCATTCTCCCTAACCAAACATAATATGTAGCACTACAAAAATGAATTCACTTGTCAAGCATGCAATCTTTCCTGACAGAGGAAGCATGACCATGCAGCTAATAAAGTTATTACTGGATACTGCATGTTATTGATATGAATATGCCTGTGCATATAAAATCATTTTTCTGTACTCTGTCAAGGCTAGTTTACTCATCTCAGATTCAAGGGCAAAACATTTTGACTGACATCTCAAAGCAAGCACAGATGCTGCATTTTGGGAATTCTTCCAAGGGAACATGAAAAAAGGTTCCTCACCACCAATTACCACTGCTGATTTTTTTTCTTAAGCAAACAAAGAGATACAGAATTTCCCTACAGCGAGTGTTGAATGAATAGAAGAAATTAGTGGAAATGCCATACGCTGTAGTTACACCTTCTATTGTTTAGTTTTTATTACCAGTAACATTTCTGACTTATGCTCATTACAAGAAAACCTTGCAGCAGGCAACACAATAATGTCTGGGATGTGGGGGAATATAAAATCTACCTTCAAAAATAGTTTGAATCTGGATATTATTTGGTGAAAACAATGAATTTCTTTCTTTCAAATTGTATTTTTTATTGATTGTCAATAGTAAATAAAATAGTAACTTTAGAAAGAAAGGATTTTTTGTTTTTCTTACCCATGTCAGAATACACAGACAACCACAGCTAACCACAGAAGATATATATTATGGATAAATAAAGTTAAAATTAGAGACAACAATACAGAGAAAACATCTAGAATAAGATACTTTAATAGAAAGAGAAAAAATAAGGTGAGAAATAATAAACTGAATATTACTGTGGGTTTCTCAAACACATTGTTAAATTTACTCTCTTTTTTCTTTTTTTTTAAACTTTGTTTATTGAGCTTTTTTCACAAGAGAACAAAGACATACAGAAACACTCCAAAAAGTAAATAAATAAAAATAATAAAAAAATAAATAAATGAGTAAATCTAAGACAATGCATGTTAAATTTGTTGTAGGAGAGGACATATATACATATGATGACAGAGAGAGAATCTTACAAAAAAAAAAAAAAACATTAGAAAAGTACAGTACATACAGAGTAAAATCCAAGCGGGTTGTCACCTAAATAAAGTGAAGCCAGTGGTTGTCCCTATTAGATTGTTTCATGCAGCTCTGATTTCTCTTCCACGTATCTCAAAAAAGGTTGCCAAATCTCATAAAATTTGCCAGATGAACCTCTAAGTGTATGTTTTATTTTTTCCAATTTCATATAAAATAAAGTACTCCTGACCCATAGTGTGTGAGATGAAGGGATGGCATCTTTCCATTTCAGAAGGATTAGGTGGTGGGCAAGCAACGTACAGGAAGCCAGAAAGTCACACTGAGAGTTGTTCAAACTGTAGACAACAAAAGGTACTCCAAAAAGGGCTATGGCGGGACAAGGGACTATAGACACCTCCAGGACCTCCGAGAGTGTTTTAAACATCGAAGTCCAGTAAGTCGTCAGCTTGGAGCAACTCCAAAATGTGTGTAAATAAATGTAATCTCCGTCCCCCGGGTAGTAGGGCTGCATAATTATTTGAAATATTATCCAAATTGAAGCTGCAGAAGTTTTGATAAAGCTAAAATATGTGACAAACAAGCCTTACTAGGAAATATTACAGTGCTGCAAAGGTGCCCTGGCCTACAAACCTTGTTCTCCAGATGTAAGACAACGTGTTTTGGTATATCGCCCACAAAATGTCCCAATGTGATTTTTAAAATTGAAAAAAATAAAATAAAAAATCGTTCAGTTTTACCTTTGGAATAGTTCGAAAGACTGATGTCCAAAACCCAAAAAACTAAGAACGAACATGACTAGTACATGTGACCTAATCTGGTTTCAGTTATGTGGATACGATGGATTAAACTGCAAACGTGTACGCCGAGACACATGGCAGAGGAATGTATCCGATTATGGTTGAGTGTAGTCCGTAAAAGAATCTAGGTCATGTTCGTTTATTTTAAAATACAAACATCATGATGAAACCGTGATTTCTCAGAAACAAAACTGTAATGATTGAAACTGGTGGCCGTAACGTAAACCTATAGGACTGTTACATCATCCAGGAGACAGTAACACTGAGGAGATTGTTTAAAGAAAAAGAGGAAATTGGAACACAGAATGGGGAAAAACACTTCACAACTCTATTAATGCCCACAATATATCACAAACTGAGTAAAGCTGTCCCATTCATCAGGCTTTAACATTACAGCCACATATCAGCCACAAGGTAGTTGAAAATTGTAATTTTTCATTTCTGTAGATAGGGACACATCAGCGAGGTAAGAGGGATGTATTGTATTTAATTTTATTTATGTGTCATGGACACTGCACATTAATCAATATAAGAATATAAATGTGCCAGAGTTACCTAATATTAATTCATTTTCATCATCAATGTCTTTCCAGAATGTTAAAATGGCCTTACCTGTCTCACATATTAATTGCAATAAACTGAGCAGATAGGAATGCAGTGTTTCACTCAAAGGCAAATCAAGTAAGCAACAAACTTCACTTTTTAATTAAACTGGTTGTTTGAAGTTATATTACATTACACCCCAATGGATTTTTTTCCCTCCCCACTTTTGTTCCACGCTAACCCAGGGTCAAATCTACACTAATAGTTTTGGAAGTGATGGCTCCCCCTACATTAGTGTTTTCTAAGGGGAATTCATTTTTGGTTTTGGATGTCAGCACTGGTAATTACATTAGTATACTATCCATGTGTGTGTGTGTGTGTGTGTGTGTGTATGTGGGGGGGCACTTAAAGTATCATTTCACAAACAGTGAAGCTGTGAGCTGGCAGGCTGGCATTGGCTGTCGCTTAGTCCCATCTGTGATTAGAGCAATCTGTACATTACTCTGTGTTGTGATTATCATGGAGTATGGTATGTCGTTGTTGTGTGTTCTGAAAAACGGGTCATTAACTACACCCAGGAAAAAGTGTATGTGTAATGTATGTGTAACAATCACAGTTACATCAGCAAGCTAATTAGCCTTGGCTGCTACCTTCTGCTTTCCTAGTAAAATAACATAACAGCATGATGGGTCCTCCCCATGTTGAATGTTTCAGCAGTTGATAGCCAATGCTACATAAGTTTCATGAAAAAGACCACAGAAGTTTACAGGGTGTCTCCTAGCAACGCTGGCTCTACGATGTCTGTCAGCCGTTGCCATGGGAAACAACATCCCAAAGCCTTGAAGTTTCCACAAACCTGTCCAAAAAGTTTTATCCTCATTTGCACAATTACTGCAATACATTTGTATATGTTTATATTTCCTTGCACAAAAATGAGGATAATTCAAATTTCAGTTCGACTCTAAAATAAAAATCTTTTTAAAATAAACAAGTTGTTCCTTGACGGTGGCTTTGTCGCTGCCCATCTCTCTACTTTTAGCTTTCCCTCTACTATGCGCTCTACATTAATCTAAAAGCAGCCACCCTCCAGATACCAGCTGGCATCTGGAACATGCCCTTCTGTTGGTGTTGGCAACCAAAACAGCAGGGTTTTGCTGTTAATTAGCCTCTCCACCACTAGGCCAATAAGCAACATCCATGGCACAGCGTTTACGCACAGTGCAACAGATCACTCTGGTCCATTTTCATTTTATATACTTCAGACTTTCACTTGCCCCACACACACGTCACAACCGCCAGATGCCAATATCTTCATCCTCAGTTTGGGAGAAGAAGAAGGGGAGCAGCACATTAGCATAAATCAGGATTACTATGCATGACTGTCACTTCAGAGATAATCAAACAAATTAGAAAATTCTTCAAGTGTTCACGAATGTTGGAATGAGTCAGAGATAATCCACTTTGCTTGGATTTATTTATTTTTTTGTTTTTATCGTCAGTCAAGAGCATTTCACATGCTTATGTAACTTAGAGCGGGATACTGATACAGGGCAGCAGCTGCAAGATGCACAAGGACAGAAAAAAAATATAATGACGCGGGAGCAACAGGGGACTAAGGGAAAAGGGGGACACAGACAAAAGTCTAGACAAGGTAATGGATATGGTCAAAAGCCAATAATCAATACACGTCGAGTGATCATTGTTATCACCTCCAGATAGACCTCAGACATAGATGGTTTTCCTCAGACTGCCTGAAGATGAAGGGCGCAGACATCTTGTCCTAAATACGTTTGCTCCTTGATCAGTTGGCACAATTGTTCCGGTTAAAAAGGTAAATTTTTTACTGCGACATTAGTCAGTGCACAAACACTGTTTCCTAATGTTCCTAAAGCATCGAATTGTTAAAAAAAGAAGAAAAACGGTTTCCCCTCTCAAATGTGACAAATGTCTTTCTCTGAGATTAGATAAATGAAAGGTTTTCTGTTGTCAGACAAAAAAACAAACAAGCAATTTTCAGATGTGATGGGTATTTTCTTACAATTTATAGAACACACAATCTAACAAAAATGATCAATAATGTAAAAAAAAAATCATTAGTTGAACCAAACAGAACTAATCCATTACAGGCAGTGAGCCTGAAGATCAGAAAGATTATTAGAGGTGAGTTTCCGTTAGCTTGGAATAACTGGGTAGGAGAAGTTATTGCTGATCCCTTAATCAATAACAGTTAACTGCTGGCGCTACTGCCCCAATAAGGCTGCTCACTTTACTGTACAACACAGAAATTTTCTTAGGTGCACATGTAAGTTTAACAGCTAGATCTTATATAACAACTCACCCCGGGCTGTTGTAGTCAACTTGCCCCATAAAATGTTTATTGTATATGAAAATGAAGAACTAAAACTTCCATCCCCCAACACTGTAAAATAATGACATCATATCTAAGAGCCTTGGGCCTCATCAAGCAACCATAAAGTTTAATAAAGCGCAATGAAATGTGATTTTCACATGGTGCCATTCATTTCCATAAGCCCTGCCTTTACCACCCTCCCGTGTCGCCTCAGAGTCTCAGTGGGGTTGTAGAAAGTGGGGCTCGTGCAGGAGCGGAACACTTTCACAGCTCCATTTTCATTTAGTATCATTAGAAATTCAATTCCCAGCAAATGAGTTTTTAGAATTTCACAGCAGTCCCTTCAGATGTTCTTGCATGACCCACTTTTGTCTCAAGCAGCACAAGCTTCTCTTCATCGCTACAGTTCACGATGTACATGCATATTCCTAAACTGCTCCGTCTGAATCCTAGTGTTCTTGTTTAAGAGTTTTTTTTTCAGACCTCTTGCTAGGACTGCCAGGGCCACTGCAGAAGAAACTGGTCATTTGCTTTAAAAGTCCTATGGTGATTCAGGGCTACTGTAGCAGCTGGCTATTTTTAGCTTGTACATAATGGCATCTGCAACCTATGTGACTGTGTCAAATATGCCTCTATGGCTGGACATAGAAAGAGAATAATAATGACACTGCTAACCAGGGACACTTTTTTTCCATATGTACCCTCAGGTGCAGGTATTATCTGAAAAAGCACTAATCCTGCTAACACTGAGGTTGATTCATCCAGATCACAGGGTGATTTTTGCCAGTGTATCAACATGAATTCCTCTGACAGTTCTGCTGATCACTGACTTCAGGTGCAAACACATCGTTCATCAACTGCTAAGCATGCTGAGATTATGTTCTGTGATCTGCCCCATCTGTTAAAAAGTCGATGACGAAAACAGCAGATCTGTTTCAGCGTCAAGTAGGAAGTGGGTACAGCTGACACTTGTAACTTTAAGCGTGAAATTAACACAATCACTTTTCTGTCTGTGCAAACAAGGCTTAATAAAGGTGATGGGCTATAAATCTGGTGCCCCACCTTTTTCAATTTCCTGCTTCACTGAGCATCCTATGGAATCTGGGGACCACCTATCCCCAGGAAATACCCCAATAAAGGGACATCACATACTAGTAATGCGACACATGCACAATGTGTAGTAATAGTGATTTCACACTAGGGGATTTGGGACACTGACCAAATGCAAATTAAATCATGTTGAAAAAGCAGATATGGGCCATCGCGTAAAAAGAAAGTTGACTAGTGGGACCCCAGAGGAGAGATCGGACTCTAGGACATTAAATGAATGATGATTCTAACAGAAATCGCTTTATTCGGGTCAATGACAAGGTTACCCTTTGAAAGTCTACGCCTAATGGAGCTAATGAATGCTTTACCATTGAGTTTATGATGCATACATCCTTGAAGTGAAGTCCACTGCCCCCAAGTTGATCTTAAACATCATGAGTTGTGAGCCTGCTGGCTCTGACAGGTGGTCCTGTGTTGAGGAGCAGGTGAGCCACCCACCACCCCCCCGTCTCTCGATGCTGTCTGTCACAGTGACAAAGGTGACATTAGGAGCAGATCCTGCCATGATGGAAAGGGCATCTGCACAGCATGTACATCTTTTAATAGCCTCTACCCAGATCAGACAGGCAGATAGGGACACGCAAATTTACCCACTTTTGAGTCCACACATGGTGAGATACAGGGACCCTCTCTGGTCTGAATACACACACTTCACAAGTACAAGGTGCCCTCCTGAGAAAAGAGGACAAATAGTTTCTACTTGGTGAGAACAAGCCATAAAAGTGCCACAGGTAGCAGACAGCAATGTCCTCAAATAATTTTGTGACTTAAAAAAAGGTCCAGTGTGTAAGATTTAGGGTTAGGGTTAGGAATAGAATATTCCTAAGTATGTTTTAATCAATGTATATCTGACATTATATTTGTGTTTTTATTACCTTAGCGCCACCATTGTTCTACAGTAGCCCATAACAGACAAACCAAACACTGGCTTTCATATTTTTTGGGAGTTTCGCAGCCACCGTAGGTTCTTCTACATGCGTGTAACGGGAGGGTGAGGCAAGCGGTGCGCGGTTGGTTGCAATCTCCAACTTCAACACTGTATGCCACTAAATCAGCGTTTCCCAAACTTTTTACTGGGGACCATTTTTAAAAAAATGACAAACCACAGCGACCCAATTCATAGTGAGAAGAGCCAATTTGTGCAGAAATAAACGTTCCTGACCATTTTTACTGCTATTTCTGCATCACGTCATACATAGGTAAACCAGCCATTTTGAAGAGAATTACGTTTAATAAATCACACCTTCATCAACAGAATGTGTGCTCACTAGGAAAAGTAAAGGCCCTCATTTTTTAATCAGTAAAACAATGTACACATTCTAAATACTTCATAAATGAGACAAAATAAATGCATTTATGTTAACAAGCTTTTGTTTTTTCCTCAGTAGTGGTTTTTTGGAAACCCTATCTCCTTACAGAATGCACGCTCACTTTATAAATGAGACAATTTAAGTGCATTTAGCAGAAGTTGAGGATCTCATTTTTTCATCAGCCAAACAATGTACACATTTTAAATACTTATTTGTGACCCAAATAAAATCTCCCACGACCCGACCCAGTCTCTAGAATGGATGCGCTGGATCCCCGCCAAATATATATTCAGTAATGTGACCATGTTCCAGGTTCTCAGAAATGATGGCCAAAACTTCAAAAATAACACCCAGTTTGAAATAAACCAAACCTATCTTTAAAGCTACTGAAGTATGTTCCACTTTTTTTGTGGCTACTACAGTGTAGAGTATCCACATAGAAACAGAAACAGTGCACTCCAGTAAAGATGGATTGTGAACATGCTCAATCATTCACAGCCTCTCTCTGAAAATAACAGCCTGCTTTGAGGAAATGTGAAATGGCTGATGTGTTGGAAAGCTCAAGAAGAGATACTGTGCACGTCTGCACCGCAGAACAAAATGGTGTCCCCAGAGTAACACTACCGACAACAGCGATCACTTCCTCGTCCTGTTCTTCCTGTCAACATACGTCAGATCTGCGAATGTTGAAAACCTGTTGTGGGCTATAATGGATGTTTTTTCATTGTCATCTCTGTGCTAATTCAAACATCTGTGGGGTAAATGGGTCCATTTGGTCAGGCGAGGCTTTTACCTCCAGTGAATGCACAGAGCCATTTGTCTGAGCATATGTTAGAGGTATAGTCAGTGACCAGTTTTTGCCCTTATTCCGAAAAAGACAATATTTCTACTAAGCCGTTTATACGGTAACATGGAATGCAGCTGAGCAAAGTCCAATTAATGTAACTGTTAATGACATACTGAATGCCCTACAGAGGAATTTCCCTCCTTTTCCTTCTCACCTTGTCCTTCCCATTGCCTCTTTTTCAAACTGCAGTCATGTTGCTCCCGTGGCAATAGTGGAACAGCAGGAGCTGCCTGAGCCAATTTGCCTCTTTGCATCAAAAGATTTGTTTGACCATGACACCAACAAAGCCTCCCTCTTTCATTCGTTCAACCACCTTCTTGAAAAGGTGGGCTTGGTTTGTGGATCTCCAAAAACCTGTTGATAGCCAAGTCTTTCATAATGTTTAAAAACAGGTGTGTTTCTCCTTTCAACCAGAAATGGGGCCTTTTTTGTGTGTGCATCAGGTAAAAAAAAAAAAAAAAGAAGTGAGATGCATATTCTGAATGTGCTGTATACGTCCAAAGAATTCTTCTAAAACCCCCAAAATATCCCACATGCGTTAATCGGAAAATGCACAACAATTAGCAATATCCAAATGGGATATGCTGTTTACATGACCCTTATCAATACCTTAATATTGTCATATTTGCAATAATAGAGGAAAATTGTGCGCATTTAAACACAGTCACTGACTCAAGGGAGGAGTCAGGTTTCTTCCATCATGGACAGTGAAGATTCTCCTTGAAAACAATTGCTGATAGCTTTTTACTTTAGGGATTTTCACTGCTGGATGCTGGATGTAATAAAAACCTAGAACATCTAATGTTTGGGTTCTGGTGTATTTTCAACAGAACTACAGTAAAGGTCAGAAATGACAGCTTTTTGAATTTTTTAACCTTGAAATGACAAACAGGTCTCGTAAAATAGTGCATATTTCATCAAATATGTGATTAATACAGCAAGTCCTGCTCTAGTAGCTTAGATTAGTGAAATATGATAATAGTAAGCAATGTGTGTAGCCCCAGAGAGTATTTTTTTCAATCACAACGAAAAACATCCCAATTAATAAATAATAGATGGTGTCCTGTATAAAATTTATGTGCATTATTTACTACCAATAATCGTTTATTCCGGAGGTTAGATATTTGTCGAGCACAACTTACAAATCCAGCTGATACATTTCTATCAATATTTTATAAGAGCTGAACTGTATCAATTATTCATGTTTACTGTAATGACATCTTGACACAAATATACGGACAGAGTGTGTGACATTTCCCTGAAGTTACACCACAACCCACAGAATCTCATTCTTTCTCTCGTCTTAAAAAATCTCTTTGTAACAGTTATAAAACAAAATCAACATTAGCAAGAGCAAGAACAGATCCGGCAAAACCTAAGAGGAGAAAAATTAGGCCTCATATTTAAACCTGTAGGACTATATTTATGATTTGTTAAAGGATAGGGCTAGTGTGACACATGACAGAGGGGCAGCAGCGGCTCCGACCCTCTCTGCTCCAGTGCTAACTCTGAAGTCGGCTAAACCACTTTTGAACAAGATGGTGGTGCAACCTCCTCCACTGCCCTTCTACAGCCCTAAAAATAATAAAAGAATTGTCTATTGAAATAACTTATTCCTCTGTTCCACAGACCTCCATGATTTGGTGGCATCTAGCAATGTAGTTGCAGATTACAACCCCCTCGCCTCTGACCTCCAGTTCCAAGCATGCAGGAGAGACTACAGTGGCTGCAAAAAACACAAAAGACCGGTCCAGAGCCAGTGTTTGGTTTGTCCATTCCAGAAACATTTATAGAATTGAGAACCCCTGCGTGGGTGTACATCAGTGAACCATGCTGTTGCAGTGGTTGACCTATTCCTTTATGACTATGGATATGGACACTGTAGCACATTAAATGTGCCACTGCTAGAAAAAAGCCTTAAAAACTCTTTTTCATTTGATTTGTTGACAATTCAAAAATATGGAGTTTATACTTTATGGACCTGCACACATCAACTCCTAAACCCAAACCATCAAGACAAGATCCTCTGGTAATTTATGTAAAGTCATACAGTAAAAGGCGGATGCTGTCAAAAGAAAATGAGGTTCATGACACCTTTATTTTCACTTCTTGGCCCCCAATACTACATGTATAGGTCTCTGGTCCAGGTCCACCCTGTGTCACAAAGCACAATTTAGCCACAAAGTACCAGCTGAGACAACACAGGCAAACCAAGGACATCCGCACCAGCTGCCCTACTGGGAAGTGGATGAAATGGTTACATGATATAGTGAAACATCATCCACACATAAGCTAAAACACATTTCCATATTCCATTCCTGGGGAAAAAAACACATTTGAATGAGGAAGGGACACGTAGCGCATAAGATGTAGAGCAGGGAATGGAATAATCTAAGCTCAGTGACCAAACAACCTTTCGAAAATAATAAGGTGACTGGAGTTGTATGTAGGCAGGGAGGAAGATTTGCAAGATTTTATCACATAAGGGCAAAGGCATATTAATCATAGTCCAGGTGCACATGAGCACAATGGTAAGGAAAGAACTCAGGAAAGGTTAATGTGTGGAAACGGATGTAATAATGTGCAACGTTGGAATACTAAAATGGTACGTTCAATATTCAGCAAAGCAATCACCGCACTTTGTCACATGTCATTGTACATAAGATATGCTGCGCATATACAGCTGGCAAAGAAATATGATAAAAAAATGTACACCATCTGCCAAACAGCATGAATTTAACAATAAAAACAGAATTGTTTGTGTGTGGGAAGCTCAGCTGGTTAAGGCTGTCAGTTTGAATCTGACTCAGCCTTTCCTGCATGTCATCCCCTTTCTCTCATATTTACCCACATCTGCATAGATAATCTCAAACATTATCTTAATAAGCATCAACAACCTACACTTTAGGCAAATAATCTTTCACAAAACTCCTTCAGATGCAGACAGAAGACAACTTATTGTTAACTATTTTCAGTTCAATGTATGACTAATTTATGACCTTGTCCTTGATAATGACAATAAAGCCACTGTGGAAGGAACAAAAGCAAAGCTGGCACAGAATAAATCCAAACTTGAGTGATTTAGCTCATTTTCTTTTTGACAGTCCAGCGGGCTACAAGCTTTACATCTCTGTTTCAAATGCAAAATCAAAGACACTGTGTACTCATCAGCAGGCTACAGAGCTGGCGATCTCCCTCATTGTCTCGCGGCATGGATGTCTTGGCAGCTGGCCCTGGTACTCGTGGTGTCATTGCTTCCCACTAATGAATGCAGACAAGAATTCAAAGGCCATATTGAAAAGTACCAACATAACTCAAGTGTTCACATTTCAAGATGTGCAATTTTGCTGTCACAAATAAGACCAAAGAGACTGAAAACACTGCAGAGAGCAGGAAGAGAGATCACATGGAAAAAGTATTTTTATGTTTTCATCAGGGAAATCATATCAATGTCTGATCTCATAAACTTACCCAATTTACACTTTTTCCTCTTAAGAGCACCTACTATGTCATCTTTATATGATCAAGGGTGTTTAACTTAAGATGTTGGACATTTTTTATCTGTTTGATCAGTGTGCTTCATTTTCAAAAATGTGTCTGTTTTCATGTTGTTTCAGATAGCTCATAAGTGGAATTATAAGAGGACTGGACCCTGACTGCAGATCCCACAACAATCCTTCCAATCAAGCAGATTTGGACCATTTCAACCGACATACCGGCTAAAATGAAATCACTTAGCAGCTCTGAGTCATCTGAATCAGGGGAGCTCGTACAGTCTGGGGTCCAGAACGGTTCTGCATGAAAGAACTTATTCTTCAAATTCATTCGAGAAACATCCTATTATCTAAACTACCCTATTTTCAGAAACATTATTTTTACTCAAAGACATGGTACATTTGCAAAACACATTCCTGAAAAGCAAATAATTTTAGACATTTGCTGAGCTCACCATCAATGCAAATATGAGCCTCACAGCATCAGCATAGCAATTTCCCTTTTCAGTGGTGAAAAGGTGTTGTAATAAGTGTGTCGCTGGTTCAGAATAACAATCCTAGCCTTCCAACACACTATTGTGCAACATCAATCAGGACTGTGGGTACTAATGGAGCTTCAGTGGCCATCAGAGAAGGGCAGCCTACTGATAGATGAGGGAACAAGGCACAAACAATCCTATCCACACAGAAATACACAAACATACTCCCATCGTTCTGCACGCAAGTAATGATAATGTCTTATGAGAGGCGCTGACGATCCACCCACCACACTGAGATTCACAGATATGAACAACATCGGAGGGATACAATTTGAGAAGTAATAAGCCATAGATTCTTACTGTTTTATTACACTGAAAATATTACTGGCAATCTTTGGGAGGGAGACTATTTAATTAGACCCCTATTAATCACAGTAATTGGTCATTCTGCATCCCAGAGGTCTAACTGGCCAATAGCTGTTAACCTTCTGTCTCTATCGCTGCTGTTGTCCCCCTAACTATTAATATACTGGTGAGCATCATTTCCAAATGACTCCTGGGAAGAGTTTTCATTGGTTCTCAATGAGGGGTTGATTATCTCCAACTGTTTATTCATGCGAGGTGGATTATTCCTCAAGAGTACTTTGAAATGGTATCTCATATAAACACGCACATTTTTGTATGCAGACAAACTGTGCCTGCGAGCAAGTATCTCATGGATTACACTTTGCTTGCTGAACAAAGCCACATCTAATATTAAAGAGAGAAATGTCACAGAATAATTAGGTTGCTCTGTGTTTTTACCACCTTGTTTTGTCAGATTACTGCAACACTATGTAAACTGTTCAGATGGAACACCAGTGGCGAGGGCCTTTGTCAAGTACTGTGCTTGGTAAAATTTGTTTTCATCATTGTGGTGCAATGCAAGACTTTACCTTTTTTGCAACTAAATATATTGTGAATGTTGCATGAGAGTTACACTGTGGGTATTCTATGTGTGCCCAGCCTGTACCTACAGCTGGTGCCACCCACAGATTGGGAAATGACCAATACAGTAAGCCATCTGTCAGGAAGCAAAGAGCAGATCCAGACCCAAAAGGCCACCAAGGCCAAAAGGGTCAGCAGCAGGGAGGAAAACTGTGGCCAGAGATGAGTCCTAATGGTATTCATAATACACAGAAAGGCCATGTTGATGATCATGTGGTTTTTGTGCTTTTAGGTCGAGCTCCAGCGAGGCTAATGTCATATAAATTCTGTCAACATGGCAATAATGAAGTCTTTCACAGTATGCTGTTTGTGCTCAACAGGATACTTGCATTTGGAACATATTGACACATATAAAAATACACCCCAGTCAGGAGTAGTGCCCTAAATATATGAGTGTGATTAGTACACAATTATCGAGTCCTCTAAATGAAACAAAACATATTCTTAATTGTCCTTCAGAACAACATGAGTGTTTTTTGAGCGCCCGCAGGACGACACAATTTGTTAGTGCTTTCCAAAACTGAAAATAACACAGTTTGCTATTGTGACACCACTACAGTTAATGTTAAGGTTTGGTTTGGTTTAGAAATGTTTTGGTTAAGGTTATCGAACGATCGTGGTCATGGTTAAAAGATACATAAACAAGCATTTGCTAAAATCGTTCAGTCTCAATTCAGTCAAAACGAAAGATTGCCTCAAAAGATCAAAAAATGCTGCACCAGACACATATAATTCTAATATTTGCCAGTGACAGCACTTGTATTTGTCATCGAGTAGCTGAGCTGTTTGTGTCACTGATTCCTGTCCCCATCCACTTCACCATTCCTTTCTTTTAATTACTTATGTGAATATTCATGCAAGATCATAGGAAGAGCAATCTTCTGATATAGCTGATGCATTATGAGTCAGATGTTTAGTACCCAGTGAGTAAAGGGTACTAAAACAGCTTAATCAAGTGCTCTCGCTAAGGGCCATAATTGTACTCTGTTTATGTGCCATGGTGCTCCCCCCTCCCACTTTTGAGTTCCTGTTATCGGGAGTATTTACACTGCAGCATTGCTATGCGAGTGATTAATTAAAATGCCGTCGCTTTTTGCCCAAAACAACACAGCCGTCGAGACAGCTCGGTTGGAACTGATTTACAGAGCTCTGCTTTTGATGCTATACTTGTGTTTGCTCTATGAAAAGCTGTGATATATATTATTATAATTATTATTATACAGAAACACTTCACTTGTCACTGATGTGAAAGCACAGCTCAAACTGTGCCTTTCGAAATAATTTGCACAATTAGCAAAGCTGAACTGATTAATATTGAATTTACTGATGTAAACAAACAGCATCAGCAAATACTAGAAACTTTTCTGGTATCTGTGTATTAAAAGGCTTGTCAATAATATATCATATCAAGTTCCAACAACAGATTGTGCCAATAAGAAAAACAAATGTTTTGATAGATCAGATTCAGATTTTCTAGTTATAGAGTTGATCTCATCGCTCCCAAAAGGCAAAACAGCAGAGATTGAGGGAGTGATGATGATAGAAAACGTACTTATCAAAAATGCATTCGATAATAAAGTCAGCTATTATATTTATAGGGATTGTTTGAACCCATTGCATAAACCTATCCCTTTGCATTCAATTACACTATTTCTCTCATTATAAAGCATGTGGAGAAACTGTTTCTGATTCCCTACCCTATGTGTGACGACATTTGTGTTGAGCTTTCAATGAAGCCAATCTTACAGGGGAATAACTATGTGAGTGTGCAGTGTGCAACAATCATTTTTAAAGCCATTATAGAATTGTACCCTCTACTAGCACCCTAGTTATCAATCCATTTCATATGCAGCAGCAGGCTGTCATGTTACCACTGCGCAAAAAAAAACACAACCCCATTATTTCTTTCAATGAAACCACTGTTTTCAGTCTGAAAGCCTGCCACAATAGCTATAAATTATAACTATTAACCTGAGCGTATGAAAATCAAACAAATTCATAGCGTATCTTATAATATTATGTAGTGCTGATAAGCAGCATGACTAGCAGTACATGAAGTATGACTGGAGATGGCTGTATCATAAACCAGACAAGAGGAGCGCAGCAGTTTACATGTAATTATGATGTGACAAAGGTGACAACCCAACCTCTGTGTTACAAAAGTCATGTTGAGCTTCCCATGAAGCCAATATTACAGGGAAATAATCATGTGAAGAGGCTGTGTGCAAGGCAGAAATCATGTTTACATCCCTACAGCACAGTCTTGGACTCTAGAGACCCAGGTGTATAATGAAGCAATAGGAAATCTCCACAAAGGATGGCAACAACTACCAACCTACCCAAGCTTTCGCCTCCTCATACAACAGCAGCAGGAAACCCCATAATACCCATGCCAAATTAAAGGAAACCAAAAAAGTTTTTTTGTGTAGTATATAGCAAACATTTGCAAGTAGCAAACACCATGAAGCCTGCAAACAAGAAGATGTGCCAGCTAGTAAGAAAACAGAAATGAGGCTTTGGCTGAACAAGTATTAGCACAAGCAGCACTTACCTTAGGCTTGGCATTAGTTTGGGAAGAGTCAGCGGTGTGGTTCAGGCCTTGAAGCACTTCTTTGAGACATTTGGTAAGATGACGACCAGCACAATTATTTCTTCACAAAGCCATCCTAAAGCAACATCATCAGATCGTTAGCAGGCTAGCTTTCTTCTGAAATAAATGCTACATGAGCTAACAGCAATGTAGCAAACTATAGCGCGGGCAGTGCTTTGAAAGCCAATATAGCTAATTTATTTATCAACTTTTTAAGTTGATAATGACTATTTTTTCAGCAAACAGTTGCTTATTTAGCAGTGCTATTTATAATACAGTCAATGTTATTTACACATCCAGCAGTTACAGAGCAACATTAGCATTCGTTTGGAGGCATGTTGTCATCTGCTTGGCCAGTATTCACCTTTTAGCTCTGCTTTTGGTCAACTCCTGGGGGAAATATCTGGCTCTTTAGCCGCTAATTGCTGCACAGTGTTCACCAGCTAGTCTCCAGCTGTGCCTGTCTGCTGTTCGGGGCTGAGCAGGTGGTGTGCAGTGGGTTTTCAGGGCTTTCAAAACAGTAAAGTTGAGGACCTGAAGCTCACTTTAGAAGTTCAGTAGAGGAGTAAATTCTGAACTAATCACTGACATTGCTTAGGCCTACTCACCACCCATCGTTAAAGATAGAAGTTACACCTGTGCTTTCCCCAGGTGTTACCTTTATATACCACTAGTTTGTTTTGCCAGTAGTAAGATTGCTGCTTAGATCTGCAGGCAATGATTTCTTCAGTAAAGGAAGTGCCACCAGTTGCACCACTATTACCACTTTGCCATTAGGTTTAAAGTTAGAATAAGTATGTAAACTGTATAGAGATATGGTTGCCTAAGTGGAGGACATTGGCTCAGTCTGCCTTTTGTCTGTTTTGGGGCTGTACAGACTTGTAAAAATCCACATATTGCAGGTGTACTATAATCACTTTGACTTTATATTTTGCTTTTATTGTATTGTATGTAATAGGTTAATTCAAATTAATTTTCTAAAGTGTATGTTTTCTCACATCTGTAACAATTGTGATGATTTAAATTACATTTCCAAACACCAATCTTAGAGAGAATTTATCTTCGCTTCAGCTGTGACAACCAGTTGTTTTAAATATGTTTTATAAACAAGATTATTTTATACTGTGAAAGAAATTCTAATTAAAACAGGTAAACCTTCTATTTAAGCCTCAGAGCACTGACTTTACATTGTCTCATTAGTTGCACATTATATTGTTTCTGTGGCCATATTCTGTAATGCTCTTGGTTTATCTTCACCCTATATGCAATTAAATTTGTAAAAAAAAAATAACAAAAACAACCAGAAACATAACAAATGTCATCTTATTTAATGTAGCAGAGGGAAGGTAGCAGAAGTAGCAGTTGCCAAGGGAAGTCGATTCTTTCTCCTTTCTGTTCCTTAACCCGAATAACGGATTTCATTGCCCTCATAACTACAGAGGGAGGCTTAGCTCATTATGGTCCATAATCCAATCTGTGAGCTCCCTGAATTGGAGGTGCAATGACATATCAATATTGTCCTTGGTAGAGAGAGAAGGTGGAAATGTAACAAAGTGACGCAGAGAAAATGTTAACAAAACCACTGCAAGGGAGAAAAAAAATTCTGGCTGTAAGTGAGCACCAGCAGGGAGTACAAGTTACAAGGTTGTAGCAATGTTTCCTCTGTACTCATTCAGTTTGGCTGGTCCACCCCTGCATGAAAATTGCCACCACCGATGTAAAAATCTGATTAATGCTGAATACTCTGAACGTCATTAAGTAAAGCTCTGCTGCTAGAAAATGAGCTTTTGGGGTAGCCTGAACTCAATATAGCTGAAACAGGAGTCAAAACTCCAACCGGCCGCAATGCAAAAAAATGGATGAAAAACTGTTGTATCTAAACAACATGCAGTTGAGTCAGGGATATCCTTGGGCTCTTTCTGCAGAAATACGCCATGCACGGAAAATATTAAAAGACAAATCATGCTAACCAAGACACCATATAGCACTGGATACACTTGGAAATGGCATGGAGATGTTCTGTCATGCTGCAGGCTGCGTCAGAAACATTAACATTTTTTATTGTCCTGCGACATATATGCTTATATATTTATCTCATTTCTCCCTGACTGTCAGGATCTTTAGAGAACATTCATCAGAGTGAGCAGTTACCAACAGTCCCTGTACCCGTAGCAGAATCTAACATAATCTGCCTTGATGTGGAAAAAAAGATGTTTAGTAAACAGATTACATTTTATTAAAATTGTATCAGCATTCACATCGTTTGCCTTCTTGCTACTTGGATCAAAAGATGCCAGATGCCATAGCTGTCAAGTGCCTCCACCCACAATAACATCACACACACATTAGGACACTCCTCTCACCCGCCAACCAGGAAAATCCCATCCACGTATGATTAAAAATTTTATTTTTGTTTTTTTTCTGAATATATCCAACTGTAACCAAATGCTAATTTTATGTACTTTTGGACCAAATCATTCAATTAAGCTCCAACAGCTACCCCAGGTCAAAAGGATGCTATTTGTGTTTGACTGAAGTTCCCCTTTACTTTGCTGGAATTTTTTCAGTACTTTCAACCTTATTTGTTTTTTGAGTATTTACTTGCTAATAGGTGATTTAATTGCTCTAAACAAACGATATCTTTCTGAAACACATTTCAGCACTGCCCAATACCCACATCCTTGAACAATGACAAGCTTTCAGAGAGGACAGAATTAAAATTCAAAGGCAAGGCAGTTCGTTTTAGTTCCAGGAACCGCTGTGTGAAAAACACTTGACTGATTTTAATCACATTCTTATTTATTTCAGCTTAGAGCTCGGCATGACTTTTTAAAATCCAGTGGTGATTTACACTGTGTGTTCCATAGTGCAACAGCACCATCTAGCAGGTTCTCTTTTGGTGTTAGCTTTGCTCTCTGAAGCCATTAGATATTCACACTAAAAGCCCTACATTCACAGCACTGCTGGAATAGCAAACATGTATTTGCAGAATAGGTTTTTACTTAAAGTACTTTATCTCCCTGTCTGTTATACCCTCCGCTAAGTCAGGATTATTTTTGTCAACATGTGTCGGCTCTGCTCAGTTATAAAACTGTCAAACCAGGAGGAATGTGTCATGGGATATGATTGGCATTTGGCAAATACAGCAAAATCTCCGTCTCAGAGTCATTGCAGCATTCTGCTCAGAAACAGTAAACAACATTTGCATTACAAAAGATTGCATCTTAGAGAGAGATGACCTAGCTTGTGAGTTGTAATGCAGTGACTTCTACTGTCTATAGTTCAATTAGTTAGTAATGAATCATTTTAAATTAAAATAAGGAATAAATCATCATCATGAAGTGCTTAATGAGATAAAATATCAGAACAGAGGTAGAATTTTAATTACATTCTTGGTACTGGACTACTGTAAGACTTTATACTTTCGAACTCTGAACTACATTTATTTAAGGTTACATTATTAACATACATTTACTTATTTATTGTAAATTAAGTAAAAATTAAATGCAGAATGACTAGTATATTTGCCAAAATGTCAAACCATTCCTTTCAGTGAAGGATTTGAGGATATGTTCTGTGTCTACAAACAATGATATATTGTATTCAACAACAACAAAAATCACTGATTGTGCTAAGAACCCCACAGTAGCAGCTATTACAATAGCAACAAAGCATTCGATGCTCTAGACACATTTGACAAACTTGTGCATTTCTTCATTGATGACATTCCTGTTGTTGATGTCTTTGTGTCGTGCTTGAGCTGCTTTTACACAAGAAAAGCAAAGTCTACACAGTGTCCTTCACTCCATGACATCAATAGTTCTAAGATCTTCTCTCCCTCACATTGCGCTAATTAAGCCATTTATATTAGTGACAAATTATCATCCTCCTCTCTTTCTTCCTATCTCTTTGACCAACTTCACTTGTAGCTGGTGTTTAGTGTGTGTGTGCGCGCGTGTGTGTGAGACCATCATTAAAAATGCATAGCATCTCTCCAAACACTGTCCTGACAAGCCACTCATGCTCATTGGATATCAGTCATTAAAATTTAGCGAAGAGGGCAAAGCGTGGCCTAGATAGGTATCGGGTTACTCATTCAGGCTGTGGATGAATTTTTCAAAGTCCTATTACCTCTACAGGCATCACTGCTGATGTCTCAAGGCTGTACGCTCTGACACTGCTGTTGTCTGTCTCTGCCGGTATTGTAGCTGAGGCGTGACAAAAGCCGAATCAACAATAACAACATGAGGGTGGCTATACTGATTCATTTAATACTGCTTGTTGACAAGGCTGATTCTAAAAAAGGTGAGTTGCTATTTGTTATCTTGATGTAAGTGCTTTATCTTGCCGGTACTGTATATACAGAGAAAGTTGGGCATCAATTGTTCAATGTCAGCTTGTAATACACTTTCAGAGGTTGTACCAGGTTGCTAGAAAATCAACAAAAAGATCCAGGAAGCAAGGAGAGGGGCATATCCCTTACTCAGTGTCTTATTTCTTTGAGCTGAAATTAAACTTTTGTAATTATAAGGTGTCAAATGTGGAGGAATCCTCTCTGCTCCATCTGGCAATATCTCCAGTCCAAACTTCCCAGGCCTGTATCCCTACAACATTGACTGCTCCTGGCTAATTGTGGTGGCAGAGGGATCCTCCGTCCTCCTCACCTTTCACCATTTTGAGCTGGAGTACCATGCCAACTGTGCTTACGACTACATCAAGATCTACAATGGCATATCTGAGGATGAGGGGAACCTCCTTGGGATATTTTGTGGTGACATCTCCCCGCCACAGTTCACCTCTTCTTGGAATGTCATGTCCATCATCTTCCATTCAGACCGCCATGTGGCCTTCAGGGGCTTCAGCGTTGGCTACAGAAAAGGTAACACGGCGTATTTGATGCAACGTGACAGGGATCAGTCGGCTAACTGCCCAAAACTTGAGTTGATTTTTTTCTGACAGTACCATTACACCTGGCTTTTAGCTATAACTTTTTGACCTTAACCTCACTGGAGTGCTCAGATCTGAACAAAACATTAGAGAGAAACAAGACTACAGCCATGCTAGTGGCAGTGGCAAGTTTAGGTAAAGCGGGGCTTTGAGTTAAATGCTCACATCAGCATGCTATCATGCTCACAGTGATAATGCTAGGTAATGTTTAGCTTGTATAATGTTTACCATGTTCGGCATCTTTTTTTCTTTCTTTGCAGGCATTTAGTCATGAAGAAAAGTATTTGTTGTTGCAACTTAAATATCAGTACAATACAACACAAAATTCCTTTGTCTGATCAGACATTTATTACAGTCGGGTTAACATGCATACGGACTCTCAGTGTCCAAGACAGAGAAGGGTCCACCACAGCCTTTACATGCTCTTTGCATATGGTTATAAGAGCGATTATATTTCTGCACACTCTGCCCTTCTTGGACACTGCTGTAAAATGCAAACAACTGTCTTACTTCCTCTCATCTAACTGACTTGCGCTATTCATTGGTCCTACTTCCTCTTGTCTAGCTGTCTCACACCTTCTGTTACAAGCAGTTTTCTATCACACTCTGTGCATCTAACAATAATCATATATATAACCATACCACATGGATGTCAGCTGTTGTGCAGTGGTAATAATACACAAGCAGAATGTTCTTTCAAACTGTAATACTGTAATTAACTGTAGTAATTTCCCTCACAGGATTGTACAGAATTAAATTGGCCTAAATGACTGTGGTTGATGAAAGGTCAGGGGATCTAAGTTATTAGAGTTCATCCTCTGGGGACCATGGATGTGTGTACCAGATTTCACAGCAATCACACCGAAATCTAATGAGGTATTTCTGTAAAAAACAAAAATTAATCTCATGGTGGTGCTAGAGGAAGTCGGGGGACCACCAAAGTCATTAGAATGTATCTTCTTAAATATCTGTGCCAAATTTCATCATAATTCATCCGCTAGTTATCATGATGTTTTAGTCTTGACCAAAGTAGTGGACCGACCGATAGGCACTTGCATTGCTAAAATGTATCTGTATCTTTTCAAAGATATACCAATTTCTGACTACAGCATGACCAACGAGTTAACAATAAAGATGCAGCAAACTGAATAACCACTGTACTTCCAGTGTTGCAGATTAACCCATGTTGTTTTACAAATGTCCCCATAAAACAACTTCAGTTTACCAGTACTGTCCTCTTTACAACCATCTTTAGTAGCTGTTGAACCCATAAACTGTCATCTGTAGGTTTTCCTTTTCCTTTTCAAAAAGAAAAATGTGTGTGCATCTAAATTTGCCCTCTATCCTCTCTAGATATGTGTGGTGGAGTCCTAACTGGTCTATCAGGTGTAATTTCCAGTCCAGGCTACCCTCACGAGTACAGCAACAATGCCGACTGCTCTTGGGCCATCCACGTGTCCAACAACAGTGTGGTCACTTTGGTCTTCTTGGACTTCCAGCTGGAAAACAATGAGGGATGTAATTTTGACTTTGTTGCCCTGTTTGATGGCCCAACAGTCACCCACCGCCACTTGGGCAAATACTGCGGGGCAGATGAACCCCCAAATACTGTCACCACCTCCAACCAGCTTCTGGTAGTCTTCAAGTCTGATTTCAACATTGGTGGACGTGGATTCAAGGCCTATTATTACTCAGGTATGAAAGATTGGTGTGATTAACTCTTCACACCAATATGCAATACAAAGTGCTTTCAGTATTTGACCCCCTTGTTTTTTGGTGTAACTGCAGAAAATGAAAAAAGATTTTTTTTTGTTATCAACAATGTCCCATTACTCTGTCAGATTTTTGGGCTTACATAAAGCAACCTTTATTCCCAGAAATCCTATTCATTCGTCTATTTGGAACCGAAAAGTTAAAAAAGTTTAAAAAAAAAAATACTATATCACACTAAAAGCTTGAAACAAGGCACAGGAAAAACCTTAAACATGACACAAAAGATGCTGTCATCTGATGAAATGAAAATTGAACACTTCTGCTACCATGCAAAGCACCATGTCAGGGTAGAGCAGAGCTCATCCCTTGTCTCACACCATCCCTACCACGAACAAGAAGTCTACAAAGTAAAAGTCCTTGAGTAGTCAAGTCCAGAATTGAATCCAGTTGACACACTGCAGAATAACTTTTAGACAGCTGATCACAGACTGTCCCTGTCTGACCTTGTCAAACATAAACCGATTGGCAAAAGGATGAAAATCCTAAAAATACAGTTGCAGAAGGACACTGACACAGATGGTTTTTTAATATTCGGAAAAGTAATGTTTTCACATTTTATTTTATGTTGATGTATAAGGGAGATCGACTTTTTATTTATTTCGGATTCAGATGCAAAAATTGCAATCTTTAAAATGTCATACTTTTAAAGCAGTGGTTCTCAGACGGTGGGACAGCAGTGGGGGGCGTGAATGACCGGGGGAAAATATGGATTGAAGCAATGTGATTTATGTAGGTTGATGCTATCATGCTGATCTTTATTTAACTAAAACTCAACTTGGATCCTTTTTATTAGTTGCTTACCCTACCATTGGCAAATAAATTATTCATATAAACTGTGGGGGTGTTGTGAACTTTGTCCAACTTCTGAAGGGGGCAACCCAGAAAATGTTTGAGAACCACTGTTTTTGAGGAATAGTTCAGCATTAAGGGAAATTTATGAATTTGTTTTTTGCAAAGAGATTGATGTGTGTTCAATATGAGGCTGCTGCCATAGCTATTTAGCTTAGCTTAGCATAAAGACTTGAAACAGAGGCTAGCATGGCTCTGTCCAAAGTGAACAAAAATTATTGACCTGGCACAGAGACCAGGCTAGCTGTTTCCTTCCACTTCCAATCTCTATGCTAAACTAAGCTAACTGGTTGCTGGCTGTATCTTCATACCTATTGTACACAAATAAAAGTGGACTATCTTCTCATCTAATTCTCAGCAACAAAAAGATTTTTCCCGAAAAGTGGAATTATTCCTTTACATGTGAAGAAATTATCTTTTTTGTCAGAGACTACATCCTACATACTTGCTATAAACATAAACTTTTACTTTTGTGAGACTCACTTCTCTCAAACAGTGAATCCAGCATCCAATACTGAACTGAAAACACTGTAGTAGTAACTAATATCATCAATAAAACTGACTAATTTATATGATTAACTGTACGTTAACAGGTGAATGCCAGCAGGTCCTGTCAGCTATAAGTGGCAACTTTAGCAGCCCCCATTTTCCAAACATCTACCCGAACAACATCAACTGCCACTGGAGCGTCACCCTGGCAGCTGGATACCGCATCAAACTCTTCTTCCCCATCATGGACTTGGAAGACCGCAACAGTCTGTCAGACCAGTGTGACTACGACTCTGTTGCGGTTTATGACGGGGACAGTCAGACAGACACCCTGCTGGGACGCTGGTGTGGCAGGGAGCAACCTGCCTCTCTCATCTCTAAGGGCAACAAGTTGCTGGTGGTACTCAGCACAGACAGAAATAAAGCTCATAGAGGATTCACTGCTTCTTATCTTGGAGGTAAATGCTCACTACACAGACATGTGATTCGTTTTCAGAATGAAAAACATTTATAATGGGAGTGTTAATGCTACTTGTTCTATGGGTGCTGTAGGTTTAAGTCATGCACTCCCCTTTGTCTAAATATCAGCTAATATACACTTGGTAAGACACTAAATGCCTAAAATATATATCTCTACAAAAAACTCCCACATCATTCTTATGCTGCTCTTTACTGTCTCTTCTTCTCCCTGTACTCCAAGTGGTGCCCGTAAACATTAGCTGCACAAGATCAGAATTCACCATCTTGATACCCCAGCAGTCCTTACCTCAGCTGGACCGCGAGAGCATCTACCTGGGAAACCCAACCTGTGCAGCCCAGTTGACAGCCACCTCATACAAGATACTTGCTCAGTTTGTTAACTGTGGTACTGCTGGCCAGGTGACTCGACTCATGTGACTTACTGGTACACCATAATTGATGATTTACCATACTTGAAGCATTGATTCGTGACTTCCTATAACAAATACTGGCACTCCTGTTCCCTTACAGAAACACCGGAACATCACCGTGCTGGTAAACAAACTCTACATTGATTTCTCTGATGGGAAGCAGCAGAATGTGCAGGAATATAAGGTGCAGTGTGATGCCCTGCGGAAGGTAGCATCAGTGTCCATCATTTCAGCAGAGGAGCGCCGTCTCGAGGAGCAGGCCCAGCAACCTGACAGTAACAGTGATGGCAATACAGGGGGTCCAGCAGCTGAGCCGCATGACCTGAGCGATATTGTCTTCATTAGCATCTGTGTGCTGGCTGTTATTCTCATGGTGATAGCTATTGTTTGGCTGGTGCTGCTTTAGTAATATATACAGTATATGTATCTATGGTCTTATTCAACAAAGAAAGGACTGCTGAAGTTGTCATATTTCCAATATTTTGTATAAAAAATTTCACAAACAGTATAAAAAAAAGACCCACAATCAATAAACATCATGATTCCAGTACAAAGGAATGGCATTATCATCACCACCAACAATAAATGACATACTCTTGTGATTGACATGTTTTTTAAAAACAGTGTTAGGCTGCTTATGTGCCACAAAGTGTAAAAGTATTTTATATCTCCTTTACAGAAAATCAATAAAATAATAAAAAAGTTACAAAGAAAATGTGTATGCATCAAAAAACCTTAACACATTTCAAGTAAAACAACCAGAAGTCTTAAATATGCAGTCACAGGCTCAGCCTAATTGTTTATCAGTTCATCGTCTTCTGCTTCTTCTTTTTCTATTTCTTGTATTTAGAAACCAGCTGGTTTACTGATATTGTGCTGTCCTTCACTTGAGTTCTGATCTCAGGGTTGTGTTTGAAGGCAAACACCAGTGCTCTAACAGTCCGTCTGTATGAGCTGCTGACTAATCGGGAGCTCTGGTGAAACACTTCTCTCTCAATGTTGTCTATAAGACCAGAATCCTCCTGTGGGTCCGATAAGAAGAACATACACATGTAAGCAAACACATAAAAATAAAAAAAAGAGTGCTGCATCGATCACGTATGCTGTATTTTAAGCGGACCTCGCTGATTTAGTAAACATCTCCCACATTTTTTCCAAAATTTCCGAAAGTTACAGTTTATGTGCGTTTAATGTGATTTTATCTCTGATGCCATACAAAACAAACATGAACATATGACAATTGACCAAAGACTGTAGCTCCTCCATCAGTTTATATTCCCAAAATATACCAACCGATGTAAAGTAAAATGAAAATTAGAGGTGGAATCAACACATTACATTGGACTTCACTGAGATGCTCTTCCTCACCTTGACCTCCAGGGCTTCAGACATTAGTCTTCTAGCGTTGCTCCTGAGTCCTTCAGATTGTTTGTCGGCACGCACTTCAATGGACGGCTTATTGGAATTCTCCTCGATAAACGTCCTCCAGTCAGTGTAAACCTTTGTTGCCATTGAACTCACCTCAGGGTCCAGATGCTTTCGCATTTTGTTGACAGTGTGACCTTAGAGGAGAGAGAATTTCATAATGTGGCAAACTAATGGGTGTAGAGGAAATCTGATAAAGGGCATGGCATGTACGAGGTAAACACAATTTATGATAGCTGTTTGCCTATTTGAGTTATTGTGCTGCTACGGCAATGCAGTGACAGTCAACTCAAAGACTTGTTTGTTGTTTTCTTTTTCAGTTGCCTTGGTTGCAGTCTGTGCTACATCCTGAGCAGACTGACAATAACAACACATGCTTCCCACATCAAGAGTGCACTGCAGCAGCTATATCAGCATAGCAACATTCAAATTATATATATATAAGAAACTTATTTACATTAAGTTCTCCCTGGCCTACCTATTTTTGTGGACTTGAGCACCTCCCTGGATGGGATCTTCTTGCTCAGGTCTGTCAGGGCAGTCAGCAGGTTGTCCTTGCTCTGCTCTGGAAGCTCTAAGATGGACTTGTACCGCATAATGTCCTCAATCACAACCACCCTCTGTAAAGAAAAACAACAACAACACAAGAGCGATGAAGAGCCGTTCAATCTGGCACACAGTAACACTTTCTTGGCTCAATAGCTCACCCGTAAAGATTCAATTGTAGCTTGTTTGTAAACCTTGTCGTTGCTTTTCGCTTTTTTAGGTGTTTCCCCTTTGGGAAGCCGCACTACAAACTTGTCCATCTTAAAATATAAAGCAGCAAGCCGCCTGGTTAATAGACTTGTTGGTTTTGTTCAATAAAAGGGAATTGGTTGAAGATAACGTTAACTAAGTTCAGGTTAAAGAAGAGGTCCAGAGACAACCGGTGCTACCTGGCTAACGTTACCTCACTCACTCCAACCTCTGTTTGACATTCAATTTTATAATATTAAACACATTGCTGGCTTGGTTCGAGCCACAGCTCCACACTCCACTAATTAATAGTCGCCTTTATAACCGCAATGGTGACAAATCTGTTAAGTAAAACTAGCTACAGCTAAATGGCTATGGTAAATAGTAGCTGCTAATGTTGCCTTTAGGTACTGTCGGAAATAACAGAGAGCACCGTGAACAAGTTAGGAAATAAATAAATAGAAACTATCGGAGTACACATGGTGTAAAAATTCAAGAACTAAACATTCATATGAATCAATACAGTTAATAATAACAATAGATAAATAACAACTACATAATGATTAAACACCTCCCTGTCACAATGTAATTTAATTCTTTCTTTTAATTAAATTAAACATATTATTTATTTGAGTTTATTTTTTACATCATCTACATAATTTTAGCTATATTGTCAATGATTGTCACCAATTCCGAATCCTTATCCATCTGCCAAACACATGCTTTGGCTTGTTTGCAGACAAAATGTTGTAGTTAAAATAATATTCTGCTGCTGCGATGCATCTACAGAGCTTGATTTGATTGTGTAAGAAAACAACACACACTTTCCAATTATACACAAAACCAAAAAAAGGTATTCTAAGCAAAATGTACAACAGACTTTAAAAAGCATAAGATAAGGTTGTATGCATATAATTTAAGTGTGGCACATGATACTAAAGAACCCTAAAAAAACATGATAACAAGAATGGTTTAGTTCCAACAATAAAAATAAGCCATTCACACGGTTTATTGTTTGATTATTTACAGAATTTGAACATGGGGTCTATAATACCAGAGCCTATCAGGAGAATAGATGGAATTTACGAGCGGCACTTAAACATAGCAAAACATTTTAGCGACAGTCTCGCGTGAGCCGAAGTTCCCGCGAGATTACAAACCCGATTAAGGAGGAGGAGGAAGAAGAAGAAGAAGAGCGTGTTGTTTGTTTAGGTTTTCGCAGGCAAAATGGGGATTCTCTCCTCCTTTGTCTCTGTTTTGGGACTCTTCGTCCTGCTCGCGTTCACATCGGCGTCCTCGGATGTGTTCGACAGCGTGCTGGGAAACACGGCCTCCTGTCACAAGTCCTGTGAAATGACATACAGTTTGCACACGTATCCGCGGGTGAGTACTCATCTCGACGAGGAAAGTAATGTCTGCTTTGCGTTAGCTAACGTTTTTTGGCAAGTTGGCGAGGCCCTCGGCTTCGTTACCAGGCCTTCTGTGTCATTTTTTAACGTGGTTTTAAAAAGGAGAGCTCACGACTTGTGTGAAAGTTGAGAGTGCGTCCTTTTTTGTTTTTCACGGATGCCGTTTGTTTGTTTGTTTGTCGAGGCATTCAACTGGTCCTCTTGTTTGTTTTGAAGGAGGAAGAACTGTATGCCTGTCAGAGAGGCTGCCGTCTGTTTTCCATTTGTCAGTTCGTTCGTGACAGCGAAGACCTGAATCAGACCAAATCCGAGTGTGAATCAAGTAAGTGACAGTCTTTAAAACCTGTTTTAATTCCCCCCCCCCTGTACACTGTCCTGGCCTCCATGATAGCGCTTGTTAACCGTGTGATCACCTTCAGTAAAGCCATAAACAGCATTTAATCAGTGCTACGTTCGCACACCCTATCCATAATAACCAGACTCTGTTAAAACTCTTGCTGCTCGTCGTGTATTGTCTGTAATCCTGTTTTGTACCATATGTTACCCCTCACCGCAGCCTGTCGCGAAGCCTACACCCAGTCTGATGAGCAGTATGCTTGCAACCTGGGCTGCCAGAACCAACTCCCATTTGCCGAGCAACGCAATGAGCAGGTACAAGTACAAGTATGTAACAATCACTCAGTGGTTTGTATGGATAAACACGCACATCTCTCTCTATAAAAAAAACAAAACCCAGTGTACTCAGTATTGCTTGTTTTTTTTTTCAGCTGGAGGCCATGATGCCTCGGATTCACCTGCTCTACCCCCTGACTCTTGTCCGAGGGCTTTGGGAGGATGTCATGAATCAGGCCCACAGCTTCATCACTTCCACGTGGACGTTCTACCTCCAGGCCGATGATGGCAAAGTTGTCATTTTCCAGGTATGGCACCCAGTACGTGGATTTAATATCAGTGTTCTGTATGCAAACAATGTGGTTCATCCTGTTACTGCACTGATGAGATGCAGAGCACAGTTACAAACCCAGTTCTCTTATGTTTTTTTTTTTTTTTTACAGAGTGAGCCACAAGTCAGGTTTTTCTCCCCGTTTGAAGTGGAAAAAGAAGTTAAAGAGGAGCCACTACAGAGCTGTAAGCCTTCTACTCAAGATTCTCTACTTTTCTTAACCAGATTTAGCGTATTCCTCTGTAGCACAAACCTCCAGTGTTGTCCCTGATATCACATAAATGAGGCACATAGTTTTACTGAATGACACGTTCCTTCATCGTAGCCGCTTTTCCGCCGCACGGTGCAGCTCGACTCTATTTCCTGCTCTTCGGTTTTCCATTATGGATAGTAATAGTATTTTTATTTTTTGGTACCACCTTGGTGGAGGTTCAAAGGGAGCTGAGCTTAAACTAAAAAGTGGCTGTTCAATAGCGACCACAATTATTTTTTCCCCCACATCAAAAATAGCAGCTCAAAAAACCACATCTTTCAAAGTGCAGACGTATCATATCCTCTGAAAGAGAAGCAGAGGGAAAGGCGAGCAGTGAAGTTGTCAAGCTGGCAGTAAATATACAGTCGTCAGGCTGCAGTTTTTGTCAGTGAATAAAGATGCAAGCTGCTTCCTCAAGACCAAAAGTACAAGTGTGTGTGTGTGTGGGTGGGTGGGAATAGCGTCGCTCTGATGCTCAGCTCAACCTACGTTGAGGGCGTACTATCCAAAGTACTGTCTACAGTGGAAACAAAGTAGACTAGAGTTGAGTCGACCTGGTACCATGTAGTGGAAATGCGGCATATGATGAACATGGCCACTGTATGTTATTTTCAGTCCACACACACCGTCCTGCTGTCATAAATACTCACTAGCTCACTAATGCATTAATCCACAGCTGAAAAATAGAACCCAAAAACAATGCATTATTCACGTCCTAGTTTCTTAAGGTTTGCTAAAAGCTACATTGCCTAGCTGTTTTTAGAAAATTACTTTTGAAATAAATGCATATATTTGTGACCAGCTCTACTAGTTTATATCTTCAGGGGGAGCAAATGGCCTTGGAGGCTAAATATGGAAGATGTTAGTGGACATTTTCAGTTTGTCTTTCCTGGTAGACATTTATAGTATTGTACTCAGTTGTTCACAAAAAAAAAAGAGAACTTGAGAGAGAGAAGTTAAAACCCTGGCTCATTTCTCACCTCGGTGTAACCGAGCAATCACTACATCAGATGGTAAAGTCAAGATCAAAGCAGTACAACAAAGGAACACATTGTGCATGTCGTAATGTTCTATTTCTCAATTTCAAGTCCCAGGGTTGAGCAGCCCAGTTTACAAAGAATACCATCGCACTATAATCCAGGAGAGGGACAGAGATATGACCGGGGATCGCAACTACGATGATGAATACAACCTCTTCAGCTGTCTCTCCAGGTCGGTTGGCACACCTTTGTCCACATTGTCAAGGAAATGGAATTGTTTAATTTGCTTAGTAGAGCATGACATGGCACTAACAGGCTGATCCCCACACGAGCACTATATTTGTACTATTCTCTTCAGGAACCCGTGGCTACCAGGGTGGATCCTTACCACAACTCTGGTCCTGTCTGTGCTGGTCCTGATCTGGATCTGCTGTGCCACTGTGGCAACCGCTGTAGACCAGTATGTACCTGCTGAGGTAAGTTTTGTTTTTTTGTTGTTTTTTTAAAAGAACTTCAGTTAACATACAAGCTCATTTGATGCATGTAAATGTTTGTTGCATGTCGTTTTATGGTGCTGTAGTTTTTCTTTTTGTACTTTATGGTTGATGGGTAATTGGTTGTAATGCATGTGACCCGAGGAAACATTTTGGGAAATACGCTTATCCATTCTCTTGTAAAGAGTTGGATGAAGGAGATCTCTACTCCTTATCAATCCGTAGGGTTATAATGAGTACATGTAGCTTGGAGCCAGCAACTTCAGCTTACCATAGCCTTAGCATAAAGACTGGAGACAGTGGTTAACGGCTACACTGGCTCTGTCAGAAGAAAACTGAATACCCCTCACTAATATAGACAGTTTATGTAAAATGTATAAAAATATAAGTTTAGCATTTTACAGCGACTGTGCCAGACTGTTTCCTGGCTGAGATGAGATACTCCGCCGGTTGTCTAGCATTACTGTTACTTTTATTTACACTTTATTTGTTTGAATCAAACATATGCTACAGAACATGTTACTCAGTGAGCTTTAGAGGTGCTGCATGTGTAGTTACCCTTGGGTAAGAGCCACGCTAGCTGTTTTGCACTCTATTGTGTTAAGCTAACGGCTGCTAAATTTACCGTACCACCATGTGAAAGCCTAGCATTGATGTCCTCATCCACCTCTCAGGCAAGAATGCACACATAGTGTGTTTCCCAAAATATCCAAACTATTTCTCTTCTCTCTACAAGCGTATTTGAGCTAAAAGCAAAGCGTCAATTTAGAACATACTGCATCTTAGTTTTCTGTATTTAACATCTTGCTTTGTAGTAGAGGAGCTGATTTTGTTGTATTCAATGGTTGGATTATCACTTTCAGAATTTGAATACATTTGTCAGGATGTAAAAAATGTTAAACAATCACTGCTTCTGTTTTGGTTTTTTTCCAGAAACTGAGCACTCTACATGGTGACAAGGCAGTACATGAAGGAGTCGAAACTGACCCCCCATATTCCAGCCGTCTCCCTCTGATCATCCACTCCAAAGGGCCAGAGGAAGAGCCGGCGCCACTCCCCTTCCACATAACTCTAACTGGGCAGCTCTGACATCCCTAGCCAAGCCACAAGCTGTAAGCAGAGACAGGGAAATCCTCTTTTATTACTGATCTTAAGCTGATTTTACAATTCTCTGGCACAGACCCTGTGTTTCCTACATGCGTCTACAACAGGGTAACTACTGCAGAAAACATTTTGTAGTTACTGATATCACATGTCTCGTTTTCTTTTTTTTTTCTTTTTTTTTTTTTTTGAAGCTTTTTAAAATTGACGTGATGGAAGGTTTATTGCCGTTATATTTGTATGATTCGATGGCATTATACGTATAAGGTGATAACGAGTACAAGTACCACAATAGGTTTGGGGGTTTTTCTTTCAATCTTGCATGTGGCGCTGCATTAGCTGTTGGTTGGCTATTTTCATTGCATAACTGTTTTAAACTAACCTTTCTGTGATTACAGTTGATACCAGGTTCCACCTAACCTGCCACTTTTGTTAAAATAGATGCCTAATACCTGCAGACTCTCCCTGTTTTTCCCAGTCGTTTCTACTGCATTGATTTCCAGATATCTGAATTTTACATAAAGACCTAAGCTCTTAATCTTTATTAATAGTGACCAGCACATACGGTAGGGTCTTTCCTGCTTCACTATCCGTCTGTTCTCGGTAACGACTGGTCTCAGAATTAAATACAATCGGAGTGAAGTTGTCGACGTTTTTGTTTTTTTTTTTTTTTTAATCATTAATATACTGTAAGCTGACCTCACTTTACGTGTTTTAAAAATAATTGTACCATGGTAATTCTGAAGGTCAAAACTACACTGCAGTATGATACTATGTTCCATCGATGACCGTCTTTGCAGCACCAGCATTATGTTGTGGGCATAGTGCTTCCTTTCGTCGATAATATAAAGCTCTGGTGACGATTTATTGTTAAAATAATTTTAACGTAGTCATTTAGTGTTTATTTTCTCCACTTGGCAGGCAGTTGTTTGAGAGGACTTGAGAAAATAGCACTGGTTTCCTGTGTGATGACAGAATGCTTTATCACTGTGATCTCTGTAATAGGGTAGTGAGCTCTCTGAGGGCTTGCTAATGTAATGCACCATCACACAACTTGTTTACCACCAGAACTGGAATTGAAGGGTTTAATCTTGGAATCTTCCACAGCTATCTTATTATATATTTTAGCGTAATGTGCTCCTTTTTCCATATTTCGGGCCATCCTATGCAGCCATTTTCCTAGATTCTTATTGTTTTGTTGTGAATATCCTCAGAACTGGCTCTTTGTCAGTTGTATTAACCTGTTATGGGACCCGATGGTAAAAGTTAGCTGTCAGGCAGCCTATAGACCCCTTTTTTATCAGTCTTTGTGCTATGTGTACAACTTATTTTTTGCTGTGTGGTATTATGATTTAAAGGCCACTGATTTTACACATCGAAGGCTGTTTACAGGTCTTGGGAGCACTACTGCATATGTGAAAGAAGTCATGAAGCTTTTTGCAGCTTTAGAGGGAGCTGTGCAAAGTGATATATTGCCTCAAGGGATTGGAGGACTACAAGTTTAAAAATGAAAATAATTTGGTGGTGTGGAGTTCGAAACAAGGGAGACCTGTAGAAGCCACTTCTCGCTTGAGCGTAACATGCTGATGGTACATTGTGAGTAATGTAAGTGCCAGGTTTTGGGGACAAAAAAAAAACAACCTCTAGTTATGCTGCATCAATATTGATGCTTTTTTAGAAACTGTCCATTGTGTGTGACAGTATCATAGGAGTGCGATGCTAAATTAGTGCACTACTCTTAACACAGTTTAGATAAATGCAGCATACGAACACAAACCTTGCACAGGGACCCTGACTTCAAAACAGGGCCTCGAGATTAGTTGATGTAGCAATAACCTTAATTCCTTATCATGTCCGTTAACAGTGTGCATCACTGCTGCATATTCCCAAACAGATTTTCAATTAAACAAGTTAACACAATGTTAGGTATGGATCTTTTGAGGCCTTAGGGCAGTTAACCAGTTAGTAATGTAGTATTGATGTAATTACAACACTGCCACATTTGTTCTGATGATCAGCCAGTTTGTGTCTCCAAGAAGCAAAATGGCAAGCAAAGTTGTTGAAACATGCAGAATACTAAACTTTATTCATAAAAATATATAAACAAAACAACCAACAACCACCTGTATCCAAGAAAAACTAGTTCACTAGAGTTTGTCTTGGGCCTGAATGTTACCGGATAACCGACAGACTGTAATGTGGAATGCTAACACGGCTCACACCTCAATAGCTGTTCAACAAGTCAATGTCCTCTGCAGTGAGAGCTGGAGAGGACAAACGTTTTGTCGGAGGGCTTTGACGTGAATTCTCACACCTTTCTGGCTGACGCTGCCTTTTTTTGATATTGTGCCATGGCTTCGCTTGAGGATTCGTTGCAGAAGGAGTCTGTTTCTCTGGTATGTGACTATTTGCTGGAGGTCTGTGGAAATGCAGTCTCTCTCTCTTGGCCTCTTCCTCGCTCTCACATACCACGGGTGCTGCGCTCAGTACTTCTCTGACAAACTTCTGCCTGCCAACTAGAAAAAAAACAAAAACAAAAACCACTTTCAAAACTCTTAGATCATGTGTCAGTGTTAAAAATTGCCCATTACAGTGTAATCTAAAATGAACTTACAAAAGCGAAGTGCTGACGTTCTGGATTCTTCAATTTTCTTCTGTTTTGGCATTTGCGAGCCATTTGTTTCCCACTGGTTTACAACCTGAAAATGAGACAATACATTTGTTAACAATATGTCCATCTGCAACATTTAGCCTATAATTAAAACAGCAGTCCTTACATTAAAGAACATATGTTTACTTTTCATCAACGTCTGAAAATATTTACCTGCTCTGCCCAACCTTCTGTTTTACATCTTGAGTGATCAAAGGTGTCCAGTGGTTTCTCAGAATAAATGAGCCCCAACAGGTCCCATATGGTCGTCTTCAATCTTGTGCCAAGCTGGAGGTATAAATAACATTTAGTTGTCAGCATCACAACAAGCTACAAGTGTTGCACAAAAACAATTACTTGTACCTTCAAACTGGTCCCAGATGCATCCAGTTTTTCAAGTTTGGGGAGGCAAGTGAGGTATTTGAGAGCCCTCTCTGAGATAGGGTTATCTGTATCAGAAATAAAATAAGTGAGCAGCATCTTAATGACGGATGTCCACTTCTAACTTCTATAAATTAGAATTAAAAAAAGAGATAAAAGAAGATAATATTTTGGTTACTAACAGGAAACATCAAGGAACTGAAGACAGTCCAGTCCCTTCCTCATCATCCGGATAGGTGCTGTCAATCTTTGTAGGCCGACATCTGACAGACTGTTACCACCAATGAAAAGCTGAATCAGGCTGCCGAAGAAGCGAGACACAAGCGTTAGTATCATCTTGTCTTAAATTCTTCACATCATGCCTTTGGGAATGATAAAATCGGGCATTACCTTGCCAATGAGCTGGAAGTTAAATGAAGGAAAATCTCATGATCATCACCCAGTCTGCAGCCAAACAGATCCAGAGACTTCAAACTATGAAATGTTTTTATTTCATCCATCCTCTCATGCAAGAGTGGAAATCTGCAGAAATAAAAAGGGACAAGAGATGTTGCTGTCTCTGGCAAACAAAAAACAACAACAGAAACTGGGAGGCTGGAGATATATTGGCACTATAACTTACCTATTTCTCAGACAGAGGGATCCAAGCACCATCTCCCCATATGCATCACTGAATAACTGCAGGGCCTTTGGAGAAATGTCTGCGTTTAAAAAGACACGATTCTCCTCTGCTGCTGCAAAAAGCCTGTCTCCTATTTGTTCGGGGAAGCCCACCAGAGAGTCCACATGGTGAATGTTGTCAGCTACGAACAACAGAGTGATGTCAAAGAGAGATTTTGTGGTGTATCTGAGACTGCCCTCTGCATTGTAGGTGAATATGAAGTGCTCTTTTCTCAGCACTAAAGGATGTGTCCTTCTGCATGATGACACTGGCTTTGGCTGCGCTAGGACTATATCACTGACACGGCGGAGGTTGCCCCTTTCTCGGACGTAAATGGTGCTACTGTCCATGCTAAGGTCACACTTTTCCTTTACTTGTTAGAAGGACAAAACTCGAGCTCGTTTAGTCAGCTAGCTCGGCTAACCCCCTGAAGCATAACACAAACTCAAGGTAGCTCGCTAGTTAGCTAATCTGTGGTCCTTGGCAGAGCAAAAAACCCAGCACAAAAGGATCCATAAGTCTTTGATAGGACTCTTTTATTACCTGATATTGTTTTTCATTGTATTTCGCCAACTTATTCACTACTTGAACGGATTCTTTCAGGTATTTAGAGCTCCTTGTTGTAGCCTACAGTGCAAGTTATCTGTTGCAGCTCTCGCTTGCTTCAACTTCAAAATAAAAGCCCACAACTAAAATAAACTATTTTCAAGATCCCAAAGTACAACATAAGCGGCATGAATTTCACTCGAATAAACTTCGCAAAACATGATTATGTAGAATATAATCCAGCATGACACTGTCAATCATATGTTCAATGAAAAGAAAACGTTCAAACTCTTAGTTTGAAACTGTTTAGTAACAGGAAGAAGTCTTGTTTACATGGCAAGTATTTCCTGTTCCACGCAACACAAACCTAGCTGAGGGAAGCGAAATGATTTTTAGGAGTTTTGGAAGATAACTTGGTAAGAATGCATTATTTTGAGAAAACAATGAAGTGTTTTTTTTATATACAACCGACGCTCCTGCTGTTTTGCCAGTCCTAGTGTCGCGTTAGGCATTTAATATAAGTTCATTAGTTATTGATGAGCTGTCAAGTGAGGGCTTGGTAGCTAACTTGCGCTAACTTCTAACCCTTCTAATAGTTTACAAAGTTTTAAACCAGCATATAGGGAAGGAATAATTAGGCTTGGAAGTAAAAAAATAAATAAATAAATAAATAAATAAAAATGTTTCTTTCCTTCACAGATTTCTGAGATTAAGTTGTTGCTTTAGTGCAACATTAACATAAATTCCTGAGCCGAACCTCGTCACTGAGAGTGAATCCGTGTAAATGGCGGCCACAAATGATCCATTTCAATTCCAAGGTGAGTGTCCACCACACTGTTTTGTGTAATAAGGAAATGAAGTTGCTTTATTGATGCTACAGTTTACTGTTCTCTTTCTCTCCGTCTCTATGGCATCTGTAATCTGTAAACAACCACCTCTCTCCCTGTGCTGCACTGTGATGCATTAATACAGTATTTGTATTCATGTTTTCCATTAATCTATGCCGTGACAATAGAATTTGAAGAAGCCGGCAATCTGTTAGAAGCCAACAGAGGTGCAGTCACCATAAGCATTGAGGACGAAGATGTCCAACCCGAGAAGCAGAGAAAAGCTGCTGGTTTCACTCCTGATGAGGAGGACGAGGACCCACTTGCCGGTGACAAGACAGAGGTCTGGACTAGATTAATACTCAGTGGGAATGTGTGTGTGTTTTTGTGGATTATAAAATGTTGATGCATCAAATATATATTTTATTATTTCTTTTTGTTTTAAGCTTCTCTCTGGGCAAAAGAAGAATGCCCCTTTCTGGACGTTTGAGTACTACCAAAGATTTTTTGACATCGAGACCCATCACGTAAATATATTTACAATTTATTTGAATAACTTTTAAGCACTCTGAAAAAACTTGTCTTGTAATATGATGTGTTTCAGGACAATTGTAGTTTTACATATGTTATGGTTATTCATATTTCTTTCAGGTGAAGGAAAGGATAATTGGATCAATGGTACCATGGCCTGGAAAGAACTTCATTCATGTCTACCTGCGCAGAAATCCTGATCTTTATGGTTAGCGCTCACACATGTCGAAAATGGTATTCCTGTTCTGTACTGTAGCTAAAAGGAGGTAATATTTGTAACTGGAAGTTCTAATTCTTGGTATTTGTGCTTTCAGGACCATTCTGGATTTGCACCACTCTTGTGTTTGCCATTGCCATCAGTGGAAACATATCCAACTTTCTGATGCACTTAGGCAAACCAAACTATAAGTATACCCCAGAGTTTCAAAAAGGTAAGTTCTGTTACTCTTTGATATTCATGGATCATTTTTTTCAGGTTGAATATAAGGGGAAACTACATTTGACTTAAAAACCCTTTTTATTTTTGAATTTGCTGTATTTTCCAGTGACCATAGCTGCAACAGCGATCTTCAGCTATGCTTGGTTGGTGCCCCTTGCCCTGTGGGGTTTCCTGCTATGGAGAAACAACAAGATCATGAACTTGGTGTCGTACTCCTTCATGGAGATCGTCTGTGTGTACGGATATTCGCTTGCGATTTACATTCCAGCAGTGGTAAGAGCTCACATTCACTGTTCTATTTCATACACTACAGTTGTGATGATGATGATGATTCGCATGAAAAGGCCAAAGATTGTCATTACATTGTCCTTGTTCATGATAATAAAGGTCCATGTCACTCAGAGCAACAGATAATACACAGTATATATTACACTTTTGTTTCCCACATAAGGTCTTGTGGATTCTCCCGTATGAATGGCTGAGGTGGTGCTCCATTGTGGTGGCTCTCTGCCTCTCCGGCTCAGTTCTGGTGATGACTTTCTGGCCCGCGGTCAGGGATGACCACCCCAAAGTTATCATAGCAATCATGTCAGCCATCGTTGTGCTCAACGTTCTGCTTGCCGTTGGTTGTAAGGTAATTGTGATCCTGCTTTTACATAACTTTACTCTTAGGAATTAATTACAAATTTGGGAAATATGGAAAAGAAATCTGTTCGGCGAAATAAGATACGACATTCATTGTTCCGCTTTGGCAAACTGCATCTTCTCTGATCCAGTTGATTCAAGCTACCTGTCCATCTCGGTGTAGATAACAGCAATGACTGACTCATTCCCGTTTGTCCTCAATGATCTCAGTAGCATGGCCAAGACTTGACCCAGCTTGTCTATGTCAATCAGAGACTGTGCACTACACTACATGTACATTTTTGCGTGTCTCTCCCGGTGTGTTTCTGGGAAATTACTATACATGATCGTGTCAAGTTCGCTCTCCTTTGACTCTCTTCATTGGAAACTGTGACCGCATTTGCTAACTGGTGTGAGAACAGGCTGTTAGAGCACTTCTTAATGTGAATACGGTCAGGTCCACTTGGGTATCATATGTCGGGTCTCATTCATGTAATTAGTCTACAAAGTAAGCTGCGTCTGAAGGGTGACTAAGATGAATGGATTGCAGAAAAGCTGTATTCTCTCCTTAACACTGAACATTTGTTGCGCACTTACTCGCAGACACACCAGCTTCAGTTCTTGATTGATTAGTAGTTTCTCTTCAAACTGTAACCGCTTCTTTGCCACGTTGTTTTACAGTCTTTTCCTTCTTTGTTTGGTTTTTCAGGCCTATTTCTTTAGCAGTCCAGAACCAACACTACCAATTGAACCTGCAGCAGTGGAGAGCAAGACAACTTCCACATGAAAGCCTTTCATCGTCTGAAGGTAAACAATGGTGACACTGAAGCTTTTTATGGCCCGATCCCTTTGTACATATCCGCTAAGAATGTGATACATGTAAGTCATATTTCTCCCCTTTGTACTTTCTCATGGCTGTTTTCATATTTACATTCAGTAGTATCAAGAACGATGACCTCCTAGTTCAGTAGCAGCTCCACATTGCTGGCCTATTTAGTAGCTTTGGCACGAGTGTAGTGTTTTTTTGACCTACTAGAGCAGAACATCTGACACCGGACTTCCTTTACATGATTTCTCCTTCCCAAAGTGTTATTCTTTTTTGAATTGCAGGTTCTCTTGTTGCCCTATTAGAGAGAATCAGGTTGCTGTGGTGATGAAGTCATGGGTCGTCTGGATTTCACCTGCACTTGAACATTCAGGCTTAGGACCTTAGAACCTAGTGTGTCTGCTTGGTTCAACTGTGTGACCTCTGAAAATGAACACTGGTACCAAGTATGTTATTTCTAATGGGATGGGTCTAAAATTCCTTTAAGATAAATGGGGTATGGTGTTACACAGCACAAGGGATCTCTTTTAGTACGATAGTTTTCCGCTTTATGGGTCTTCTGTTGAAATATTTAGATAACCAGTCTGTGCAGTAATGTTGGCAGCATCAAAGGCATTTTGTATATGCATTTTTTATATTCTGTTAATGGGAACTGGCTATTAGACTTTGTATGTATGA
Source organism: Morone saxatilis (assembly GCF_004916995.1). NCBI lineage: Eukaryota > Metazoa > Chordata > Actinopteri > Moronidae > Morone > Morone saxatilis. The sequence goes on along the minus strand of NW_023339796.1, from coordinate 6,648,751 downwards.
ACAGCACAACAATTATAGGTGTTGGGAAGATATTCAAGGGTTGGACTTATTATGTGCAAATAGAGTTACTGTATTGTCCTCCAACTGTTGTAACCATAAGTGCCCTCAACTAATGCCAAAGACCCATTCTATGTGTATATAAAAAAATTTACAACTTGTGTAACTTTTTTAAAAAATCAGTTTGTTTTTTTGATGAACTGCGTTTGATAAAATGTATAAAAATGTAATTAGTTTGTGCTCAATTAGTGTTTTATGGGGGGAAAAATAAAACACTTTGTGGGACCCACCTTTTATTAATAAAATGGTCATTGTTATGACAGTGATCAATTTACAGTCAACTCAAAGCCTATTTGCGAGCACAAATTTAACTCTATGAAAAGATTATTCACATGCTGTCTTAGCCTGTATAATTAAAAATGTATGTAGTCTGCGTGACATCATCCATAGGTTTCTATAGAGCCGTTGTGAAGCTTAGTGTGGCCTGCTCTGGCTGTCGCCATCTTGGCTGTCCTGACTCCACCAGCTCCTGGCTGATCCAAAAATGGGCAAGATGTGAAATGTGGGTGGAACTGAAAACAGCTGGTCATTCCCTGAATTATGCATAACTTTGAATTGTAATCTAATTTTTGGCTACTTTTTCCTGTCATGAAGAATGTTGGTCTCTACCCACATAAACGAAATATATAACATTTTGGGAAGCATTCTTATTCCCTTTCTTGCCATGACCAACATCAGAAGATTGATGCCACGCTCATGTCTTCAAGATGAATATGAAGCTATAACTTTAAAACGAGGAAACAGCTAGCCTCACCTTTTTAACATTAACCACACCCCTTTTTTCAGTCCAAGCTACCAACTGCTAACTTTAGCCTTACATTAAACTGACATATGAGAGTGGTATCTTCTCTATAAGCCTGTTTCCAAAAATGTCTAAAGATTCCTTTCAATAACATTTAAGTTTCTTTCCACTGAAGTCTAAAAACATGTAAAACCTTTGCTTAATACCAACTGAAATTCAAATCACTCGAATCATATGACTGTAGATATTTGCATTATATTAATGATTAAAATATCAGAGAACAATTTCTGTTCACCGTTTTCTTTTAGTAAACTTAAAAGTTTTAGGCAGGCCAACCTTAAATCACCCCAGCCACCACACGTGTCAGCAACGTGACTCTTTTCCACCAGCTCCTGGCAGCATTAAAGGCGGCCAGTACATTTCAACAGTTGGACATTTTAAATATTTAAGGGAGAGATCGTAACTAATAGGTATAACTTCAACATTTCAAAGACAGCGTCTAACTTTAAAAGTGGGCATTTGGCTGCTGCTGCTGTTTTTCCAGCTCATCTATCTAAACTGTCGTGTGGTCGAGCAAACTGATAGAATCTAATGTGTCACTGTATGGATGCACAGATCACCTGCAGTGGAAAAATGTTACTTATGTATGTAAAGCCTGTTTCTACAAGCACACCACGTGTTGTCAGCACCTTACACGCGCGGGACCTCTGTTAAGTCTGAGTTTAATATTTCCATTAATTAACAAGGGCAATTTTTTTAGATTAATTAACAAAATAGAAAAAGAAATTGTGTCACTTGAAACGGTGTCAAAGGGATGGTGGCGCCCTAATTAATGGTCATTCTAGCCCCAGCTTTGAGTTACACAGGAGCTGCCTGTCAAACAGATAACCCTGTTAGAGGAATGTCACCTGCCTCAGTCTGAGCCATGCATGTAGCTGCTCATGCTTGTGAAGTGGATTTACCAACACCATGCTTAAGGACAATTTGAATAACTTGAGTAGTAACATTTTTTAAAGAAGAAATGCCCTTTTAGTATAATTTTTTTTTTAATATTGAGATTTGGAAACCTTACCCTGTAGGATGGCAACCTCAAATGGAAAAGGTGAAAAGGTGTCCAAATTTGAGACACTGAAGCTTTTGGAGAAATGCAGAAAGGAAAGAGACGATGCCATACACAGAGAAAGTGTTCTCAGAGAGAAACTTAGACAGTACGAGTCAAGGATGCGTTCAACTGAGGCTCTGAAACAGAAACTGAAGACCTTGACTATGGACAACAAAGAGCTGAGGAAACAAGTGAAGACTCTTCGCACTGAGATTGGACTCGAGTGCAGCCCTAAGTTCAATGGAAAGACCACAAAGGACATAATCAACGACTTGCATGAAAAGGACCGTGAGTGCAGTTCCCTGGTGGAGAAGGCTGGGAAACTAAGTCTGACCATTGATGATTTGACCTCAGAGTTGGCCAATACAGTCACCTCTAAGACACTTTTAGAGGATCAAGTGCAGTCATTGCAGCAAAATCTCAAGGATATGACAAATAACCAACGCCGTCTGCTGAAATTGTGGGAAGACAAGAAGTCCCAGAGGGAGCAGCTGGCCCTCCCTGCAATTGCCCAGAAACCAGGACAAAAACCATTTGTCCATAGAGCAGTTCAAACTGAGATGTCCATTGGTCTATCCCAAAAGCTCCCAGTCAATGCCTTTGAGACCAAGCCATTCTCTTTGGATAATGACAAAAAGACTGTTTTGGATAAACACAGTTTTCCAAATTATGGAAACGGCTATCACCATGACAAGAAAGGTTTTTTGCACGACGAAGCCAAAGGAATTCAGAATTGACTTGACTCACTGACTCACAGCCACTGACACTCTTAAAAAATAAAGCAGAGATTTAGCAAATCATAATTGGACAAACTGGAAAAATGAATATATCTGTAAATAAACAAATGAGTAAAAGGACATACGATTTAAACAATGAAAGGCTGTTTTAATGGCTTGTCTTGGTGCCTTGTGTAATTTAATTCTGTGACAATGTAGTTATTTCACTATATCATTCAACTGTAAGCTAACTTTATAGACCTGTTTCAGTAAACTAATATCCGAAGCAACTTTTAAAAGCTATTGTTTGTGGGCTTATTCCGTTCAACCAAGCTTGCATTGGTGACACACTCTGAATGTATACACACATTAATGTTGAACACGCTCGTTGAACTAAATTCATGTGGCTGTGATACTGGCAGCAGGCAGGAATACGGACAACCTTTTAATCGGGGTCCTTCAGAGGTCCCATGTGGCGCGATATGGGAAACTGAGTGTGAAATAGTTTGACAGCAGGAGAGCCGAAGTGATTATTGTCCCCGTGTGGCTCTCCGTCCATCCACACAACATGTTTTCTGCAGAGCAAAGTTGTTGGTTTGTCCGCAAGGTGAGTCTTTACGCTCAAGTCTTCATTCATAAAAGAGAAACGTGCAAGTTATCGCCTGTGCTAGCGTGCTAACTGCGAGCTGAAGCGAGCGTCGCTAACATTTGGCACAAAAACACAAAGAAACCAAGTTACAGAACAAGGAAGGAAAGTACAGTTAAGCTAAATATGTGCCAAGTAGGCCCAATATATGAGTATTTAAGTTTTTATACAGAAAAAAAGAACCGGAGCAAATTAAAATAACGGGCTAATCAAAAGAAAAATAGCTAGCGTTAAATATGTTTCTAAAATGGCTAGCTATTTTTACTAAATACCATTACAATAACATATTTCCTGTCAAGTTAGTATAGAGTTAAGTTTTGCAATGCATTATTAATATATATATATTTTTTTAATTAACCAAATCAGGCGGAAATAAGTTTGAAAATGATCCCCTGTTGGTTCACTTCCATACGTTAATATGATTTAAGCAGCACAATGGTCAAATCAATGCTAGTGAATAAGCGATTCTTTTTGAAAAAGGCTGTGTCAAGATGTTTAAGTGCATTTTTAACTTTGAAGGACATTCACGTTTGGTTGTCTTTCCAAACTAACTTGTGTACACACTAAAAGAGAACAGATGCTCAGTAGTTTCTACCACTAGAGGAACAGACAGTAAAGTATCCTGCGCTGCAAAACAGTATTTGAATTATGAACGAGTCTATCCTTTATTGTTATGTTTAGGTAAATACTCGTTTAGCCTAGAAAAGGCCAAAAATATTTGAAAATGCTAATCACTTAAATTTTAAACTTTAAAATTATTATTTTTAAATTGATTAAATTACATTTTTAATAATGAATGACTGACTGCTGTTCAGGTGATTTGCTGGAGAGCTGCGGCCAGTATTGCTTGGGCTGTCCTGTTGTTGCCACCCATCACTGCAGTTTTTGTAATCCTCAGCAAGTTCAGTCTCCTGCATCCCATCCAGACGATATCAGGTCAGTCACCACGTTCATTGTGAGATTTGACTCCTAATCTGAGGTCGTGTGAAGCTTATTATAGAATGTTTTTTTATGCGCAGAATGCCTGTCCCTCCTAAGGAGTGCAAGTGCCATCTTCTCATTAATCCTGCTGTGTGGAGTGATCCTCATGGTTGGGTTCCTGAACCTGGAGTATTATACAGGTGAGTGTCAGGGGGCTGTTTGGTATTGTTAACTTGCGTCTGAAGGATGTCATGTGATTACCTGTTACTTTGAGTTTACACATTGCATCTGCTCAACAGCACACACAGACTTTGCTTGTAACTCTTGTTGTTTGTTCTGTTTCTTTTAAGTCATCCCAACTATTGCGTGCTCGAAAATTGCCCTATTGGGTCAGCTGCTCCACCCTCGTCAGCTTGTCAACTCCCTGGTCCACTGCATCATGGGAATAATCGTGGCATGGTGTTGTGCCATCACCATCGGTGGCAGATATGAGACACTCGGCTACCCTTGTGCACAGAGTGATGGGTAAGCAAGCTACCACATAAAACATGTTTAGCTTTACATACTTCATCCATAGTCTAATTGCCCCGTTTGTTTTCAACAGTGACAGCTCTCCTCAGATGTGTCTAAATGAGTATCACCTCATCCTTCTGCTGGCTGGAGCCTTTGTTGGATTCTCTTACAGTCTGCTGGGTGTGATCCACAACATGAACTATGTCTCTTTCCACACTGTTCAGGTATGTGACATGAGTTTACTCATTTAAACCACTGACGATGATGCAAAGACTGAATATTTAAGTATATATGAATATAAGATCTGTTTACATCTTAAATGCTTTTTGTAGTCATTAATCAGCCTCCATTTACACCTCGGTCAAATCTGGTTTACACTTCTGCCAATCAACATACAGGTTTATTAATCTTTGGTATCGAAAAATGCAGACCCAAACATTGGAAAGACAAAATATCAGGTATTGTCCTTTTCAATCGTTTATGATTAGCGTTGATGTTAACTCATTGTTGTTCTTCTACAGCAATACAAATACCTTCGCTTTAAGGGATCCTTACCTTTGGTGGTGAAGTGCAGCGCCACTCAAGCACTTAAATCTGTCAGGAACTACATTGTTGTGTATTTGTTTTTAGGTAAGTGACCTCTGTTTACAAATGAATCTTCAGTAACACAGAGCTCCCTCACCATAGAACAAACTTTTAAAAGAGTTTAACTTTCACATTATTGTTCAGTTATTAACTGAGCTCTGTTTTTATTTACCTCTTTTATGTTAACAGGATACATTCCCAAAGCATGGATTTGTAAAACACTGAATCTGCATTTGAACAGGTCAGTATAGATTCTATGTTTATATATGATTGAACAGACATTCTTGTTTTATTTTAGTTTGAGCCCAGCCACAAAGTGCTGTATTTTGGACAGATAAAGTGATGAATGTATCTGTGTTTGATCTCCACCTCCAGCTCCGCCCACCCTCTTGACAGCATAGCTGGACTGCTGGACTTCTTCCTGCTCTACCACCTGTGGATCAGTGCCAGCTTCCTCCTCTTCACTTGGCACATCACACTGCTGCTCTTTAGGATCTTTGTCACTGAGGTATGTGTCTATCAATAAAAGATAAAGTGTATACAATCAAAAATCAAAAGGCTCACTGTGCTATAGAAATGACCACATTTAGTTTGTTCCCTTCTGTTTGACTTAATTATAAATTCTGATACCTCAGCACATCTGATCATTTAACCAACGAACACAGTGCCAACTGACCTTGGTGACCACCATAAAATTGCATGTACTGAGCCCAGTTCTGATTGCTAATTTGTGCCTGTGATTGAATAAAAAGTGTTAAAGTGTTTTGTTGCAAAGAAAACTTTTCTTTGACTTTTAAATTATTTAGACACTAGGGGGCAATGTTGTCATTGCTTTGAATGTCCAAGTATCTGAAGAGCACCAGATTTAACTGCATTGTATTATTCATAGTGAACATTCCAGAATTCATCTGATCAGTTAAATGACCCTTGTGGGCCGTGCCTTTAATGTCATACATTATCTTATGCACTTCCTGTTATCTGCAGGTGTACAGTTTTCCTGTGCAGTCATCTTTTACTGAGGATGTTCACCAGTGTCTTCCTAAAGTTCTTACCGACAACCAGCCAATGATACTGAAGGTAGGTAAAACACATAATTAGATTATTTCAAGCATCTTCTTTTTAGTGATTACTGGTCATTAAATGTGGGTGTTGTAACTTGTCTTTTCCCAAATGTTAGTTTCTAGCTCTGCAGGACTTGGCTCTGCTGTCTCAACACTCCCCATCACGACGCTGTGAGGTCTTCAGTCTGAGTCAGCCAGGTCTGTCACCTTGTCTGCACAAAAAACACGTTCCTTGCTTGAACTGTTAATGTCAAATAAATAATTAAATCATTCAGTTGTATTTATTAGCAAACAAAATGCATTTATCTTTTTCATTCTTTCATTCCCAGGTGGCCATCCTCATAACTGGAACGCCATCAGTAAGGAGTGTATGTCTCTGCTGGCTGATCTGACCCAGAGACTCGTGGCCTATCATGACACTGTAGCAACCAATGGCAGGGCTAAATCATTGTCTACTGGGAGTGAACGGAAGACTTCATCTGAGACATCAGGTATGTTGCTATAAAACATAAATAAATGTAACTGTTTATGACCAGTCCTCTTTTTCCTTATTGTCCCCTTTTTTTTTCTTTAAAGTAACCTCAGGTACAGACGATCTGATGAGCCCGCGGCCTACTTTTCTTATGAAAACTCCAGCTTCGGTCTTTGCGCGCTCCATTGTTGGCGGCCCACAGAGTCCTCTGACGGCGCCATTCACGCCTGACCTGGACAGCCCCTTTGCTTCTCCCGCCCTGCGGCGTCTTACTGCTCCTGTGGAACAATTCTCGCCGTGGTCCGGCACAGTGCAGAGCCCACACGTCATGAGGAGAGGCCCAAAACTCTGGTCCACCTCCACAGGTGAGAGTAGGATAATGGATCACTTAGATCAGACACTTTAAGGTCCAACCTTAGCCAAATAGAGTTGACAAACATTATTAGCAGCCACTGCTAGTACATATGTGGTGCCTCAAGACCTTTTTATACTAGAAATGTTTTGAATGATCGATATCTGTGAATCCAGCTTTCTTACCAGTTCCAAGTTGTGATTTAGCATCTGTCTCTGTGCAGATTCACAAGTCAATGGCAGTCCCCAGTCATCCCCTGCCTCAGTTCCCAGTCCCAAGCAGGAACCATCCAAACCGAGTCTCCTGGCTCAGTTTCTCCAGAACAGAAGAGAACAGGTACTTCAGTCTTGTTACACAATTTAAAATATAGATGCTAGTATGTCTTATACAGCATTGACAAAAGGCTTTTCATACTTAACATTTATTAACCTTGGGCAAACAATAGTAACCTTGGGCAAACATACAGATACTCAGTACTTTTACTCGGGCAAAGGCTGCACCAGAAACTCCCCCAAGACATCAACAATGCCAAAAAGATTACATTTTACTTTACATTATTGTTATTTTGTTGCCTACTTTATTTTGTAAGAAATAAAAAAATAAGGAACATCTTGGATGCAGGCAGTTTATTTCTTTCCTTAATTCAATGCAGAGCTATTCGGTTGTTAAGCAATGACTCTGAAAAAGGATGACGAAGTAAACTAGCATCATGTTTTTAACACTGGCTTGGAAAAGTCTGTCTGTAGCCATGTTGCAGATCTTTTTTACTGACTACTTCTGCTGTATAAAGTAAAGGCCACATCGCCCACCTTAGTTCTGATTTGAAGTTGTTGAGGTGGTCTCAGCCAAGGGTTAAGTGTGAAAAGCCAATATTTTATTTGTGTTACATATTTCTTGTACAGTTTTGAAAGCAAAAGAACTTTACACTTAATTGTCCCATTCAGGTTAAAAATTTCTTGGCAAAGCGGGTGCTGATAATGTATTTGTTTAACAAGGTAAGGATGTGTGACCTGTGCATGCTGTCGTCTTTAGGCTTCTGAACACAGTGAGAGGCTCCCTGCATGCTCTCATCTGACACTGTAGATTTTCATTTGGTTTGACCAAATCTAGTAACCTCACCCTGCAAGCATCACTAATTGAACACTGCTGGTTTTGGGCTTGATTGTGCAGACATTACTAATGTAGCTCTTTTCCATCCATCTAACTGTTACAATGAGTCTTAGTAATTACATAGCTTGAATTAAGGAGTTGTTTAACGCATGTGTCTTGTCACTTAGCTATTAATTGGTATGTGTTCTAATCAAGTGTTCAGAAATTTTGCTCTTGTGATCGTATCAGAAGCGTGACGTACTTACTAAACTTATCACAGCCAAATATCTTAGTTGCATGTGCTATTTCCTCTTTGTAGAAACTAGTTTGGTTAGTCTGCTTTGCTTTCAGAGTTTTCTGTATCTTCTTTTGATCTGCAAGTTGTAGCATAGTCTCACTAAAACTCTGTCTGTCTAACAACCCCTAATTCACCAGTCTACTGTAAATGTGATTCTGAATGTCTGTTAAGTAGAGAACTTGCACTAGTTAATATAATCCCTTACAGCTTCCAGAAGCATCCAGTCAAGCTCTGTTTGCAGACAGCCAGGCGCACATCTGGGCTTTAGAAGGTAGGAAGAGATGGTGGACTTCTTCATTTCATACGGTTACGGATTGATGCAACATCTACATGACAATGTCCTCTAATGTCCTCCTCCAGGGCTGTCTTACCTTGTTCAAGCCTCCTTCTCAGAAGACCAGTTTGGGGTTGTACAGACTACATTACCCAGCATTCTCAGTTGCATGCTGGTCTTACAAGAGGTAATCTGTCATGATTTACTGCAGCTACCCTGAGAGTACATATTGGCACAGCAACGAGGATTAAAAATAACTGACTTATCAGATTTCATAGCCCTGCTGTATTGTACTGTGTGTGTGAAATCTGCCTTGCATAGCACTCTGTGGTTAAGTATCAACCACCACCAAACTTTGTACCTACAACACAACCCGTACAGTACTATGTGCTTGCTAAGATTAGAGAAAGTGAAAAGGGCTAACTCATCTAAATAATGAAAAAGAACATTTCCTTTATCTGGGTGGTATTTCTCTGGTATTGACATTGACCCTGTAGATAGCAGAGGGAATTTGAATTCTCAAGCGTATGAGACATAAAGGAAACAAGAGGAAACTGTAAAGATACTTGTTCATAGTGACACATTTATACAACAGGTACACACAGCCAGGACACCATTACATACACTGCACCATGGTGGAGGTGAAACAAAATGACTGTTTATTTTGCATTGTGCGCCCACTGATCGCAGTCGTGTCCTGTCCTCCTTGACTTCAGGCAGTAGATCGACACTTCAAGCTGCCTCATGCCTCCAGTAAGCCTGTAAGGTCGACCGGCAGTATGGGAGACTCTACTTACAAAACGCTGCGCTTTGCTCTCAGGGCCACCCTCAAGACTGCCATCTACAGGATAACTACTATGTTTGGAAACCACCTAAAGTAAGACCGGTCATTAAAAGCGGCTTTCTTTAAATGCTAATGCAGCGAATGCTAACTACTTCATTTTGTTTTTTAACTCCTCAGTGCTATTCAGATGTCTGCAGAGCACCGGAAAAGATTGCAGCAGTTTCTCGAGTACAAGGAATAACACACCTGACACTTGGCTCCTGTGCCTTCAGATTCTTATCAGTGTGATTTGTGTGTGTGCGCGTGCGTTTGCACATTAGCACAAATGAGGCAGCAAGTGAAAGCGCATGATAGTGCCTCTTTTAATATTTATGTCTGCACTATGTCATGGCAGATTGTATTTGATAGGCTAGATCACATCTCCGACATGCATGAGGCGGGGGCAGGAAGCCCAACCAATAAACTGAAACAGGTTGGAAGACTGCTGGCGCCCGCTGTTTGGGGAGATTTCAACTAGCTTACTGTGTAGATAAGCGACTCATTCCAAAGGATGTTTGTTTCATTTGTGTTACAAGAAAATCATATCATGTAATCTTTGTTGACTTTTGTTAATTGGGATGAGTTGTAAAGGGCTATTCACGCTGCACTTGTACTAAATTCTTCTGGTTTCGTATTTAATCTGTCCTCTTGAATTACATCCTTGTGATTACAAAACATTTGGCATCAGGTGTGATGAGTGAGAGAGATGTCGGAGTAGTGTGTCAGAATGTGATCTGATATGTATTTTCGCAGGTCTGGTTTTGTTGTAGACACCAGCTTGGAGAACCAGTTTACAGCTGTGCACATCGGTTCATAGGTTCTCCAATTAGAAAATACACCATAGTCAGATTTACAGATCAGACATGTCTCTGTACATGTTAAGTATTTGCTTTTGTCGGTTTCGTTCATGTGATTTGAGGTTGTCATTTGTCAGATTAAGGATGGATATATGGTGTGACTGGGAAAATTTTTTCACTGCCAACATGTATTTAGTTTGAATACCCACTCAAAGATCTGTTGAATAAAATCCAATATGTAAAGATGATGTGTGATGTGTATTTCTCAACTGAAAAGAGCACAGAGTCTATGAATGTAGGGAACAATTTTCTCAGAAATTTGATTCCTATATAAAGATCAAGTTTTACACTTGAGTCCCTTTTTACCTAATGGAAAAAAATGTAATGCAAGAGGCCATGCAGATAAGAGTGGAAGGTGTGGACTAATGTGCTCATCAACATATAGAGAGTAATAATAGAAACGGATTAAAAAAAAATTCTCTCCAAAATGTTAGGAAATCACAAATCTATGCTCTTGACTTTTGCATAATCATCTGGTTGTACTCAACCCGTAAACTGGACATATGTCCTTCCTCAGTTTGCATACTGGAAACATCCAGGAAAAAGAAGTGCGTCTGCTTGAAACTTCCATTAATAGAATAGGTCCTTTCCACAGCATACATTGTAAACAATGGCTGTATTATTCAAGTGCCAGTCATCCATGACATTGTGATACTGAGCCAATGTGCACAATACAGGGACCCTAAAACTACACCTGTGCTAATCCTATCAAAATGTCTTCTGATTTAATAAATTAAATCAATCAAATATAAATGACTTATTTTATCTTACATGCTTGAACTAAGACATCCTATATTTAATAACTATAAAGCAAACATGAGTCAGTTTTAAGAAGTTATTCAGGAGATGTCATAATCCACTGTTCTTGGTAGTCTTACAAGAAAGTTCAACTGTATCTAGTTATAGTATAATGACTCAGTATTATTCAACTGTATATAGTTATAGTTTAAGGACTCAGAGTATATAGTGTTTTCTGTGGCTCTAGCTGAGCTTTCTGAAGCCTGAGAATAACCCTGATGATGTCTTGCTCAGTTTCAGTTTGGACTTTTTAATAGAAAGCCTGAATTTCAAACTTTGGGAGAGTCTCAGAGACATTACTACAGAGGGGATGGTGTCATGAAAGACACTTAAGTTGCATTATGGGAAATGTAGGATCCAGTCTTTTTGAGGCTTGACATAAAACTTAAGATAAAAGGTCAGGACATCTTACCCACTCTGAAAAATCTATTTTAAAAATTAACAAATCAGAATATCACTAATAACCCCAATATTTCTCAAACTATGCAAAGTATATGTGAATGTTTCTGGCAGCCTGGTGTAAACTCTCCACAGATAAAGAATAAAACCTCTTACGGCCACTTAAATCAACCAATAAATGAATGAATACATAAGTTTTTTTCCAACAATACAACACAGAACAAAACAATAAGAGGACAACAACGTCAAGAGCACTGTCTTTTTGTTTATTGCACGAATCGTACATATTTCCAACTGACCTGGTAGAACGCAATATTAGGCAGTGGTGGAAAAGAAATTGTTCATCAAAAGCCTTATTATGTATACAAGATGCCAAAAATAGCCAGTGGGAAAATCTGGATATAACCGTCTCAAATGATGGATTAAGATCTAGAAAGGAAATACTGTTTTTTTTTTCTTCTTGAACAAGAAAGAGAATCAAAACTTTAATACTTGAAATGACAGCAGGTTCTGTTCATAACAGAGGGATGTCATTCATAGGAGGAGAAACTGAACAAAAATGGTGCCTGAAGTCAACTTCTTTTTCTCTGGATTTTAAAAGTATTTTGTCCTCATATAGAATATAAACCTCTGCATCAATACCAATCAAATGTTTTGACATCTTTTTTTCTTCTTTTTTTTGAAGTCAAACAGCATTTTTTTTTTTTACAGTTTTAATATATATTTATATATGTACATATAAATTCAACTAACTAGAGTTCTCATAGAAAATGAGAAAAGCTGGACTTTATCGCTCTCACACAACAAATGACTGGCAAGCATATTGACCCTACCGCCCCCTCTGTCCTCCTCTTTGAGCTGACGTTAATACAGCACAGGTGGAAATTTCCTCACAAGTGATGTGCTGGCTGCAAACAACTGACCTGGTTCAAATGTTTGTCTGAGAAATGTTACTTAGCAATTGATTTGAGACTGTAAGCATCACAGACCGATTTTACACATGGACCTTTGTTAGTCCAATCTCCGTTGGCACATAGGCAGCCTTTCGATAACGATTTGATCCAGGTCGGTTCTGGCTCTATAAAAAATCACACAGTTCCCCAAAAGAACCCAACAACAGCTCTCGTATCCTATGCACATGCTGAACACCATCTGCCTCTGGATTTTAATGTTCAACTAGAGAGTTGAACTAAAGATTTCCTGTCAAAGATGGGTGTCAGGGGTGAAGACTGAGGGGATGAAGAAGAAGAGGAATGAGGAGGAGGAAAGGCTGGTGGAAGCAAAAGAAACCTCCTCTTCCTTTGTCGAAAAAACGCTCAAGTGCAAAATATCCCCCCCCCGCTCGAAAAATTCAAAGAAACAAACTAAACTTCACTGTAGGTTTTCAAAAGGAGAGATACAAGACTAGAGAACAGCTCTTCCCCCCCATGGATCACACACTCAGTGCACGTTTTTGTCTGTGTCTCAAACTAAAGCATCCCTGATTCAAAGTGCACTCAGTAGTGAGGGGAGAGGGTGACGGGGAGAGGAGGGGAGGGATTAGCTGAGGGCAGCATGTAGGGTGATGCAGCATGTAGGGATTTTAGTAGTCCTCGGAAAGAAAACCGGTGAAAAATGCAACTAGCTGCACAAGCTCAGGGCCAGAATTCAGTATGAGACTGGGGGCGATGCTGGAGTTTCCCCTCTGTACGTTCAAATTAAAGGAAGTCACATTGAGGGGTTTGTTTTAGGGTACCATTCTACACCCTTCTCGCCTTCCTCAGTACATAAAGTTTGAGAGCAAGAAGTGTGTTACTAAGAGAAGGGGAGGGGGGGATGCTGGTGTGTGCTGGTGCTGTATAGCTTCCTACGGGGTGCCTAAAGAGAAGGTGCTTGTTGCCATACACGCACAGTACAATGTTCTGTTCTGGGGCTAGGCAGAGCATATAGATAATGTATGGACAAGCAGAGGGGGACCCTCCAAGTGGTTTATAGGGATGTAAGCACTCACTAAACCTCTTTGTACAATTCTCAAAAATCTGGAAGTGTGTATGCAGTCTGTAGTCACCGTTTGCACACTCACAACTGCTGGGAAACCAGGCGTTTAAGCATCTCTGTCACTCTGCTTCAAAACTATGTTTAAGTAAATGTGTGTGTTTATCTGTATGAGTTCGTATGTGTGTAAAAAAAATAAAACACCTCCAGTCTGTGGCTCGTCAGTGTTTGAGTGTGCCAGTGTGTCAATAGTGCTTGCCTATGTGCATCAATTCAAGGGCAATAAAGTGTGTATGTATGTGTGTGTGTGTGTGTGTGTGTGTGTATGTGTCTAAGTATGTATGTGTGTGGCTCAGGAAGACATGCACTGGACGTGGTCTGGACCCCCTTCCTCTTCATCGGAGGAATCTGGAGAGCTCCAGGACTCATCTGTGTCTGCATCTGCACCCTCGCGGCGGGCCTGCGTCCAGACAAACAAGAGGAGGACAGACAAACATAGGAATGAGACTAATTGGGCCTGAAATAGTTTGCAAACATTTTGCCAAGCTGGTCCTTAATGTTAGAAATTGTACTGTACATTTCCAGTGCTAAATTACCAGTAAATCCACCCTGGAATGCTAATTTTTATTAAGAGATTCTGCCTCCAGATGACAACAAATTTCTGTTTCCTTCTTGACCAAACAAAAGTTATGTTCACAGGGTTTTCCCTGCTTATCTGACTCAAAGGTGGGGCCGTATTATTGGCCGCTGCCTTTGTTGAAAATTCCAACTAAAACACAAAGGCTTTTTTTTTTTTTATGCCAAAAGTATTGTGCCTTTTATCAGCAGCTGCTTTGATGATCTTATACAACTCGTGTTGAGGCAATGACACATTCATTCATTCAGAAGTGAAGCGACGATAACATTGTTGGTAACAGGCTTGGTAGTGAATGTATTAGTGTATTTAGTTTTTTTCAATAGTTTCCATATCATGTGATCCACCTGTTATCTGTTCACTGGTCACATCTGAAAGCTCTTTTACTTCATCATGCTTGTCTTCACTTTTTCCATCAGGCTTGGTTCCCCTTTGTCTAAAAGGTGCGTGCAGACACTATGTATGCCACATACGTTTTCCTGCCTTTGCCACATTTGGTTTACATTCAGTGTTACTAAAATACAATTACTTCCTAATAAAACATCTGCAGAGTCTATTCTTTTGTATATTTTTGTGCATTGTTTACACCCATGTTTGCTAGCGTGCAGTCTTCCTATTTCCTGCCTTTGAGGCTGCATTGTTATGCTTCGCACGTCACAGCATCCAACTGTCAATAAGCAGAACAGCAGTACTCGGCTTCCTTATGACCTCCAATTTTATAATACCAACTGTATCCTACATACTATTTAAGGGGTGTTCCAGTAATGTCATAGGGGTTGGGGTTTAGTTAGGGGGCCCTGTAGGTCGCGTACTACAAATAAAGGCAAAGTCCTAGATTCTACATTTCCCATGCCCATGTCTTTTCAACGCCACCCTGAAACACAATTAAATAATTCTGTAGTGTTTGAGAGCTCACCCTTGGGGGCCGTCTGTTCCTCATGTGTCTCATCAGGAACCACAGCAGCTGGGTGTCATACTGGTCACCGTGGCGCACGCTGTCCTCATCGCGCTCCCGCTTGTTTTTCTTCATCACCTTGACCAACACAACAAATAGTTTATTACAGGTGTGAATGTGGTAAACAAGAGAATGCACTCACAGCAGATATGTCCCTAAAGAACTAATGTGTTACCATAATTAAACATAGCCACAGACTACATAAGAAAATACAATAAAATATTTCTTATTTATAATATTTATGTCCTGGGACTCATCTTCTGTAGTTTTTGACATCATTCCTATTATGCTGAATTATGTCCCAAATAATTTGAATTAGTTAAAAAACTGTT